>NW_020697091.1:0-6752 GCF_002925995.2 Terrapene triunguis
CCCAATACAACAGTCAATCCACCTATAGCAACAATATGGTGTGGTTTATATATAATTTTGGTCACTGCACACAGCATGTCTCGACTAGTGCACAAGGAAGACAGTCGATAGGCTGTCTGAAAGGCACCTTTTTCTATTTGATATACATTTTTAAGGATATGAATTTGTCCCTATAAATCAGAAAATATTTTTTTGGACCTCAGGTATCAATGAAAGCAGATTTTGGAAATGGTCTGGTACCAGGGTTGTCCAGTTAAAGGGCATTTTATACCTGAGAGTTGACTGCAAATTTTTTATCCAAAGGCCAATAAATAACATGGTTGTCTGCAGTCATAGCGAGGTTAAAATGGGCGTTGTGTATAATATGGGCCTTAACAAATACACAGCTGTTATTAGCCTGGAAGATCATGACTCTTGTCAGGAAGGTTCCCAATCCCTTACCTTCCCAACAAACATTGTTATAGACAGTGACAACTTTCCCAGGCTTGAGTTTACATATACATTGAAGCTGTGGGGTTCTAATGGCCAGAGTGTCCATTGATTCCCCAATCCAATCCAAATATTGGGTGTTATTTCAGGGGCACCGACTATAAATTGGCTAGGTAAACCAGGTGGTTTTATTTCCCATATGTCTCAGTGAATAACCCAGTCCCAGATGCATCCCGTCCATGGACCAGGCAGGACTCGGTAAGTGGGTACCCATACCCCTTTAACTGGTCCATACGCTTGGAAGGAGCATTGGAACTGTGTACACTTCCACCCTGAAAACCTCCAGTTATGTCACCATGGCCACAGATTAGATGGTACTCCTGAGGTGTCTGTGAGGGCAGTGGGCCAGGCCTGGTGCTCGAGGTCACTCCGAATGACCACTAACTGATCATTCAGAAAATCCTGGATCTCTGAACATGCCGTGTCCCACTGCAATGCCTCCCCAGCACCAGTAATGTTCCAGACCATCTCTGCTAGAAGTCTCTGGGTTAAGGAACCAAGGGCGGAAATGATATGTAACTCATCTACCCCGGCTTGCACCTTGACTAGTTGTGCCCCTGTAATAAGCCCTGAGGCCTTTTCTAATTGGCCCAATTTTTTTTGCATGCTGTTGGTTTTTATGGATATTCCAAATTACAGCTACACTATTGGCTTCATTCCATAGAGATCCGGTCAAGTCTCTCTTCTTTCTAGAGGAAATAACCCAAGCCCTCTGTTGTGCTAATCTAATGGCAGCCCCCCCCCCCCCTTGAACATTTTGGGTATGTAGAGGTGATCTGGAAACTGGATGAGGGCAATAAAAATTTAACAGTCCCTAATGTAGTGTTAGTCACAATCCATTGATATCCTAATACAGCTCTCTTTGGTGTAGTACTGTACCACATCTGTTGGTTAAACACCTTTATGTACTTCTGAGAGGCATTGATATTAATGGCATAAGTAGGGGTGTATTACAGTAAGATACAGGTCACATTATTAGTCACTGGAATAATTTCTATGCAGGTAAAATTTCCAGTGGCAAAACAAACTCTTTGGGTATTCGTTTAATTGTTCATTAATATGGGATATCCTGAACCTTAAAAATAATTTCTTTTTCTAAACAATATTTAAATAAATCACTAAAGTGTGAAGGCCTTGGCCATTGGTTTTATCAAATATATGGCATTGTCTGTATTTGGATGTGTTACAGGGGTAATAGTATAATGGAGGAGATGGCGGGGCAGTGGCAACAAGGTGCCTTTGGTACTTGTCATTTAAAATCCAATTAGGGAGGGCAATACATGCTGAAGGACTTATCCAAAACATAGGACGCAGCCTGTAGAATAAACTCCAAAATCCAATCAATACCACATTCCCAAGCATGGGTCCCACAAGTTTCTTCCTGCCAGTGTATAATTCTTTGTTTCTTCACCAGGGTCAGTTCTTAATGTCTTTTGTAGTCAGGAATCCCTGGACTTTGGTGGTTTCAATGGAGCGAGTGTTCCTTCTTCTCTTTTCCTGAAACAGTCGTGGTTCAGCATCATACAAGGGAGAGGGTACTAGCACTTCACCTTGTCCTTTTTCCCTGCTGTCCAGAAGGCACAGCAGAGCTAGAAGGAGAAATAGGCTTATCAGTCAGAGAGCCCTCCCGAGGTGGAGGGGTCTTTTTACAGTGAGAAGCATGGGTCCAGGCAGGCAGTCCTTGGCACTTCACAGCGATGTTGGTGGTTAACAGGACTTGGAAAGGGCCTTTCCAGCATAGAGCCAAAGCAGTCTTTCGTTGATGGACTTTACGTAGACTCAGCCTTCTGGTTTCAATGAATGGCAGGGCTGCTAGGGTCTTTGGATAACACTTCTTTACCTGTGAGAAAAAACCTAACACATTTTATTAATGCCTGGCAGTAATTTGCAGATTTTTTACAGCTGCTTGGGCACATTCAAGCCCCCCCTTTTCTTGGTTGTCAGCCAAGTCTTAGCTGTAGCAGTGTCCTTGAATGGGGCCAGCGTCTTATCTTTAGACTGAGCTTGCTAGCTATTTTTTTTTCCAGTTAACTTGTTCTGTTCTTTTTCCTTCTCCCCTTCTTGGCTTCTTTTTAACCTACAAAGGAAACTTCCACTCATACACCTTTTCTCAACAATGAACACATACACATTGCCATTACACAGTACATTAGTCTTATTATTCTATGTATGCCACATTTACCCTTCCAGTAAAATAACTTTATTACAGAGCTATGGAGCAACAAACCAGGACAAGCACACCCACTTTTGAGGAGTTTACTCGGTACAACCTCTGGTGTCCAATAGCTTTCCTCCCTCCCCAGCCCTCTGGCTAGAAATCTGAGGTAGCCAGAAGGATCCCATGTGCAATATAGGGAGTGGGTTAACCTTTCATGTCCTTGCTTCCAAAGACTGTTGGTATGCAAATTTTAACAACAATTTTTTTCAATTAAAAGATCTGGCCAATAAAGTTTCTTTTTCTTACTTAAGCAAATGTATTAAAACTTTAGTATATCACATTTTCCTGATTTATCCAAACACTTTGTATTCCAAGTTGAATAAAACAAGTATCTGCTTTTTTTTTTTTTTATTTAACCGTTCTATTTAATTTTAAACTAGACTGTTCTATAAAAAATATTAAACACAACAATTCTGGCCACAAGACAAACACCACAAGACAGGACACAGAACACAAAAATAATTCCTATTGTACAAGTAAATGCATGGTATGTTGAATCCTATTTAGCTGGCATCTGTTTTTCTCTGATGATCTGAAAGACAAAAGAACAGAAGTCTACCCCTTCTGGGTAGTCAGTCATTGCTTAAAATATTTCCTTTATATACAAATACTCTTGTTGATTTCAGGCAAAACAGAGGAATTATCCCATATTTCCTTGTAATTGTTTTATAGGCAGCCCAGGTTTCAGTGGCTTTTACATTATCAGTTAAGATAATTTGCATTAGTACAGATACTTTCTGGCTTGCTTCTGGATTCACAGCTATTCACAGCTTAAAGACTCTTACTTAAAAAGGGACACAATTAACTTTTAACTCCTGTTTTCAAACACACAGTGATCTGAAAAAGACAACACAACCTATTTTGGTAAGTTTGCATTTCCTTTACCTCTGTTCCAATATACACTGCACATGTTCTGGGGAAAATACACATCCTTTCCATCAATTTTTACACAAGGTGTAACTGTTTCTTTTGTGCTTACAAAATTTTTATGCACCTACAGCAAAGTGACAGCTCGACCACACAGAGCCAGTGGCACTGTCCTTCTCTCTCTTTACCAGATCTTTTATCTGCTATTTTGTTACCCAAAAACAAATTCAAATCTTTTATTCTCCTGGCTTTGACTACCCACAATCTTTGGTCTTTATTTAAAACATCTTAAATCTTGTAAAGCATTAAGTCACTTTAAGGATTAAATGCTAATTACCTTAAACAACACTAGTTTCCTGTGTCTGGCAAAAGTATTCTCAGTTTTGCAACTTTAAACAATACCAATTTATCTCAAACTTATAAAATACAGATTGTACACAGCAGGAGTGTTCTTCAGCAAATTCGACTAAATTATTCATAGTTGAATAATTCCACTTAAATAACCTCTTGCCTGGATTACTTACAGACATTCCTACCAAGTTTCACTGCTTGATTCCCTCCAGTAACTACAGAGTTAACTTTTAACTTTCTTTCTTTCAACTTCCTCAAACTGTGATTGCCTGCTTGTATGGGCCCGATCCTTTTTTCTTTGCTGCATTATTTCTTTTCATGGGCACAGGCATTGTTTCACTACCAATTTAGCAAGGAGGGTGGGCCTTTTAACTAACCCCCCTTTTATTTATTTATATACACCTATTTACATACACATATTACATCTAGATGCATCTTATTTAATAATAACTTTAATTCTTTATGTCTGGACTTAATACAATCTTTTCTTGAGGCGATAATAACCCCTCAGCACTGGTGCATTATAAAAAAGAATAACAGGGCTAGGGACAACGGGAGAGAAAGAAAGAACAACAGCATGAACAGCATGATAAACGGGGAAGTCACACTTACTGACCATAAAAATAATGACTTCTTGTTAAATTAAGGAGATAACAACAGATTAGATTCTTCTTTGGCCTTTTTGATAGAGGATACTGCTGCACCTTGGGAAGGGTTCTTGCTGGGTTTAGGTGAATCTTAACGGGCTGGGCAGACCCAATGCACCCAACCTGGTTGGCATGATCGGCTCACAAAGCCCACGGGGGGGAGAGACCTTAACCAGCAGTTCCTGTTGCAACGAGGAAGGGCTGGGGTCAGTCTTCTCCTATAAACTGCCAGGACTTCATTGTGAGCGGGACCACGCACGTCCAGATACACACCATCTGGGGTATAGCAGATTATACAATTTAATTTACACAACAAGTCTTTTCCCAAAAGGTTAACCGATAAACAAGGACTAAAGAGAAAAATTGACAATAACAGGTCTATAAGATCATCAGGAGGTGTGGAGGGGATACTCCAAAGAGCTTTGCCTCCTGAAGGGGTCTAGATAAATAGAGCGATATCTGCTGGCCAGCGGGGTTACGGAAGAGAGTCAATTTCCTTTTTATCTTTTTTAAGCTTTTCTTGGGAGTCCTTGGGACTCCCTACTTGAGATTTATGGCGCCGTTTTACTGTTTCCTTACACCAATAAAAATATGCATCAAACTGATCTTGTCCGACTTTGTTGGCAAGAAGTGCGCCTTTGAGGTGCACAGTTCTGTCAAGGTCGAAGCTTTCTTCTAATGGAAATTACAAATTTGGATCATCTCTGGTATACCAATTACATTTATATTCCTGGAGTCTACCTGATTGTAGGGTTTCGGTCAGCTATCCTGAGGTTACCGACTGTGAGATCCAATCTCTCAATCCCTAGGTTTCCGATAGCGTCTTCCTGAACCCATAATCCCTTTTTCCCACGATCCTCAGCTCCCCTGAACACTATCAGGCCACTCACACGGGTCAAAGGGCTTGCTTTAGAGACATTTCTGGTCGTAAGCCTCAAGGCCTCGCAGAAAGCTCTGGGCGTCTTCCTATGACCCTCACTTGTTTCAGTCATTCACACTTGCACACAAACGCTGAGGTAAGGCCTACAACCAAGGCCTATCCTTGTGGGAACCCCGACTCCCCGCCACTTACCCGTGGCTTTTCCCGGAACCAAAACATATAACATTTAACATTCACTGTGTGCCCCCTCTTTATACCGGCGAGGCGTGACCCAAACCCCAACATTCAGACATCCACACAAGAAAGGGTCTGGAAAGGCGCGGTCCCCGCACACACCCCTTCCAGCAAAGAGCACTGGCCCATCTTCAGGAGAATGGTGTCACTTGCCCTACTGCCTCCGGTACAGCGGGCGGTTTCCAGGGGCTCCCTCGCTCTCCGAGCGGGGAAGGGAGCCTAAGGCTCCAAGAGGGGAATCGAGGAAGGGAACTCGGTCGCAGGGCATACAGACCAAAAGGAGTCAGGGAAGACATGGTCTCCGCACACCGCTCCCCCAGCAAAGGGCACCGGTCCGTCTTCGAGAGAGCGGAGACAGTCACCCTACTGCCTAGGAGTTCGTGGACGGTTTCCCAGGGCTTCCTCGCTCTCCGAGCGGGGAAGGGAGCCTAGGGCTCCAGGAGGGAAACAAGGGTAGGGGAACCTGCGACCCTCACTCATTCACAAACATACGGTACATCCCCTAAACTGGCTTTTAGCCCCAATTACTGGCAGCTAGTTTTACGGCATTCACCACCAACCTACCGCTGGTGGGAACTTTCGCTGGCCAACCTACCTCGGGGGGTTCCAACCCCGAACCTATGACAGAAAAAAAACAACCAGAACAAGACAAAACAAAAGGGCGTCAGGCGTGTCTGTCAACAAAAGGTTCAGATCCAGCTTGAAACTCACCCAACCCTGAGCCTACGGGCAGATCCTCCACCAGAACCCACTCCAGAGATTTCAAAAGGTCTCTTACCTTTCAGATGGGCCCTGGGTTTGGTGGGAGACTGCCCGCGGTCCTCCGGTCTGGGGAAGTCTTCTGTGGATCCCGGACGAGCCCCCAAATTGTTGTGGTTATGGGTACCCACTTACCGAGTCCTGCCTGGTCCATGGACGGGATGCATCTGGGACTGGGTTATTCACTGAGACATATGGGAAAATAAAACCACCTGGTTTACCTAGCCAATTTATAGTCGGTGCCCCTGAAATAACACCGCAGGAGCGAAGGACCTGCCGCCGAACTGCCACCGCCGATCGCGGCTTT
>NW_020697091.1:6852-13047 GCF_002925995.2 Terrapene triunguis
TTTTTTTTTTTTTTTTTTTTTTTTTGCTTGGGGCGGCAGAAATGCTGGAGCCGGCCCTGCTGGGAGGACGTGGAAGATGCTTTAGACCACAAAAACAGACATACTAGGTCAGAGCAGTGGTTCTCAACCAGAGGTACATGTATCCCTGGGGGTACTCAGAAGTCTTCCAGGGTGTTCATCAACTCATCTAGATACTTGCCTAGTTTTACAACAGGCTCCATTAAAAACACTAGCGAAGTCAGTGCTGTACAAACTAAAATTTCATACAGACAATGACTTGTTTATACTGCTCTGTACACTATACACTGAAATGTAACTACAATATTTATATTCCAATTGATTTTATAATTATACGGTAACAATGACAATGTAAGCAATTTTTCAGTTAGTGTGCTATCACAATTCTGCATTTTTATGTATGATTTTGTAAGTTTTTAAGTGAGGTGAAACTTGGGGATATGCAAGACAAATCAGACTCCTGCAAGGGGTACAGTAGTCTGGAAAGGTTAAGAACCACTGGGTCAGACCACTGGTCCATGTAGCCCAGTATCCCATCTTCCAACAGTGGCCAATACCAGATGCTTCAAAGAGAATGAACAGAACAGGGACATTATAAAGTGATCCATCCCCTGTCATCCAGTCCCAGTTTCTGGCAGTCAGAAGCTTAGGGACACCCACAGTAGGGTGTTACATTCCTGACCATCTTGGCTAATAACCATTGATTGGACCTATCCTCCACAAACTCATCTAATTCTTTTTTTGAATCCATTTATAGTTTTGGTTTTCACAACGTCCCCTGGCAATAAGTTCCACAGACTAACTGTGAATTGTGTTAAGTACTTCCCTTTTTTGTTTTAAACCTGCTGCCTATTCATTTTAGCATTTCTATACAAGCACTTGTAAAATTTGTTACTTTTTGTTGTCTGCCTTCGTGTGATGTAATTGAATGGGACTCTTTCATTTGACTTTTTATCTTCAGTTCCTACCTGTACTTCATCAACTTCTATCCTCTCCTCTTTACTAGGATATAGAAAATCCCCATTAATAGCTTCTTCCCTATAGAATGTCTCTGTCTGAAACATGTGCACCTCTGCACCTGTTGGCTTTCCCTCAACCTGCAGTTTAAAGACTCCTCTACAACCTTTTTAATTTTACATGCCAGCAATCTGGTTCTGTTTTGAGAAAGGAGGAGCTCCATCTAAACCAAAAGGTTCCCCAGTTCCTAATAAACCTAAATCCTTTCTCCCTACACCACCGTCACATCATGCATTGAGACCCTGCAGTTCTGCCTGTCTAACTGGCCCTGTCTGTGGAACTGGAAGTATTGCAGAGAATGCTACCATGAAGGTCCTGGACTTTAATTTCTTACCTAGCAGCGTAAATTTAGCCTCCAGGACTTCTCTTCTACCTTTCCCTATGTCACTGGTACCTACACATACCACAACCACCAACCCCTTCCTAGCACTGTACATACATCTGTCTAGATATCTCGAGAGATCTACAACCTTCTGACCCTGCATGCATGTGATTCTCCTGGTCATCACAATCCCAGCTGTATTTCTAATTATTGAATCCCCCATTACTATTACTTGTCTCTTCTTCATAACCGGGGTTCCCTCCCCTGGAGAGGTATCCTCAGTGTGAGAAGGAAGATCCCAACTATGGGATCGTTTACCTCAACTCCAGTTTGATACCCTTCCTTGATACTCTTATCCTCAGCAGTTCAGAGGCTGTCTGACTGGGGTTGGGACCACTCTACGGTGTCCTGGAAAGTCTCATCTATGTACCTTTCTCTCCCTTTGCTCCTCCAGTACAGCCACTCCGGTCTCAATCCCATATTCTGTCTCTGAGGATGTAACATTATCTGATTAGAGTATGACCATGCAAATCATTGTTGCTACCACTCTTATATAATTGCAACGAATCTTATACAAAGTGTGATGCATGGCCAGAAAGGATTAAGCAGCTTTCAGGCTGGTTCACCCAGATTCAACCTTTAGGAATATATAGGTAAATAATGTTTGTGTTTTTGTGTGTTTACATATATATTGTTAGAGGTTAACAATGTAATCAAACAGTCCCTGTCTATGCAGTATTCTGGTAATTCAAAGATCAAAAGGACATCTTAACATTTAAATGAACTGTAAACATAGTGATATCACTGTATTAATATCTCTTTGAAATGTATAGCAAATCACCTGTGAATGATGGAAAACGGGCAATTGCCTTATGTTAATCTGTGTAGCTAATTACCAGCGATGCTTAGGAAATAGGTCTACTTCAAAGTCTCCTTAATTGCCTATTGTTCGCCTAAGGACTCCGAGCTGTCAAGAGAAGGTCTGGAACTGTATTCAAAACCCCTGGGTCTTGATCCTTTTGATCTCAGATCTGCTTGATGCTTCATGCAGGGGAAGCTTAAGTCATAAGATTGAGATTTCCAGTCCTAATTTGGATTGCCCTGAATATAAACACTGGACTATAACCTATGGACTAATTCTGAAAGAACTCTTTGCAAATACAAAGCTCATCATCTCTACTATGAATCTGATCTCAGAACTGTACTCATGTCTGTATGTATATTGATCTTTTAACCAATACTTTCTCTTTTCTTTTTTAATACATTTTAGCTTAGTTAATAAGAATCGGCTGTAAGCATATATATGGGTATGTTCTGGAATATTCATTAACTTGGGAGGTAATGTATCTGATTCTTTGTGATTGGTAGAACTTTTTTATATGATGAATAAGATTTTTAGTAATCCTCATTATATTTGACTTGGGTGTCTGGGTGGAGGCCTAAGGCTGGGTTACTTTAAGGAAACTATGTTGTTGGCTTCTGGGTAACCAATAAGGTCTTATAGAAGCTGTTTTGTGCTGGTTTGGTAAAATCTAAGCATTGGAATATCCACTAGTTTTGAGGATTGTCTGCCCCATTCTTTGCAGTTCACCCTAATTGAGTAACTTCAGTGAGGCTACCCTGGGATCCTTGTCACACAGGGCCATGAGTTTCTTGCACCAAATGCACACAGGTAATCATACATGTTGCATTCAGGGCAATAAACCGGATAGCCCCCACAATGCTGCAGGACTTCTGCCTGCATTCTTTTTTTCCTGCACCTTTGGGGTTTTTGTAGGGTTGGGTTTTTTTGGGTGGCACAGGGGGGGTATTGGCCTAAGTTTAGAGAATGTTAGGTGTATCTGTCTCTCGTGCTGCCCCTCTAAACTCTCTTGCAAAACCCTGTTTGCAGCTTGGGAGCTAGCTTTTTAAACCCGTCTCCCTGAATAGCCCCACTCCCTGGTTAATGGACCCTAATGGGATCAAAGCCTCATTAAGCTATCAGCTTTGCTTAGCAGGCCGTGAGGCTCAGCACATGCCCCCCCCCCTCCGCCCCCCAAACGGATCACACCATATATTACAGTCAAGCAGCAAACACACAAGAAACTCATCCAAAGGGTCACATAGTCCCTCCTCCTTCACCTGGAGAACACCTTCATAAAACTCTCTTGTTTGCATAACAAAGATTATCAGAAACCCAAATATCAATACAGTTAATACATATATTTGTTGTTTGGGCTCCCTCACACTAGTTCTCATCAAGCTAGCATGCTAAAAATAGAATGTAACTATTGGACAGGCTAGCTGCCCCAAGTATGGACCCATCTTGTAACGATCTTGGGGTTCATTACATTACAAAGCAGTGAATGAGAAAGGAATAAAACAAACTGGAGAGCTACTGTGGTGAACTGTTGCACCCCGCCATGCGGTGTTCCCAACTCCCGCCTCAACAGCACATCTCCAAACTCCTATGTTCACAATACTGTCCCTTAGGAGGAAGCATCTCTCAGTTTTAATCTTCTACAAACATCTCTACAATCTAAGATCCTAGGCATTTACTCAGGGCAGCCAGCCTGTCCCACAGCTCACACTGCTGGTGACTACATTCTATTGTTAGCAGGCTAACACAATGAGAACTAATGCAATTATGTCTCCTCAAACTGGGAATTACACCTGCAGCTCCAAGTGTTGACATGACATACCCTTTGTTTGAATAAGATTTTCTCATGTGAGTAGGTGTTGCAGGATCAGGCCTCTAATTAGAACACATTCCTACAGTTGTTATGCATGTAGAACTCCCATCAAAGGCCCTAGGTGTTTTGCCTGAAGGATCAGGTACAAAACTGTGTAGCTGCCATCACATTTTTGGTCCCTGCAGAGGCAGCACAGCTAAGGGAGAGTGATCCAGAGTCTATTCTGGCTCATGTATCATCAACAAAATTGTTAACCAAATTCCATTTGCAGAATGTTCATTACTGGCGGTGATGTATAATCCCAAAAGAACAGGTTTGACTGTGACACCTACAATGGGTTAGTAAGATTAGCAGTTAGAAAAACCATCTGCTTCTATGTAAATTCAGTGGTAAGATAGTAAGGTGATAGGCATTATAAATAGATACTGAGCAAACTTGACAATGAAGTAGTAATTAAGACACAATAAGAGTAAGATCCCATAATGCCACTCCTACACAGTTACTTTTCAGAGTAGAACTGCACCATAAATTTGCCAATTGAGCTGGCTCAATAATATCCTATGACATCAAATTCCGTGTACAATGTTTTGTAATGCATTATGTTGCAAATGACTCTGAAGGATTTTGGATTGAGCCCATTGTTAAAGTTTCCTAATTCTTTATATGTAGTTTATAAGGAGAAGCTGGGTGATGGAGGACAGCTAGGGAGGCAATTTTTGGGGATTTTCTTGAGCTTGAATAGAGACTGGGAGTGGCTGGGTCATTACACAAATTGAATTTATTTCCCCATGTTAAGTATCCTCACACCTTCTTGTCAACTGTCTGGAATGGGCCATCTTGATTATCACTACAAAAGTTTTTTTTCTCCTGCTGAAAATAGCTCATCTTAATTAATTAGCCTCTTAGAGTTGGTATGGCAACTTCCACCTTTTCATGTTCTCTGTATGTATATATATCTTCTTACTATATGTTTCATTCTATGCATCCGATGAAGTGGGCTGTAGCCCACGAAAGCTTATGCTCAAATGAATTTGTTAATCTCTAAGGTGCCACAAGTACTCCTGTTCTTATTTTTCTAGGTTAATTTCAGCTGGGAGAGTCTTATAATATATTGTTCTGAGGCAAAATCCATAGAATCCCTTAACATTTTTGACCATATATGTTTTTTATTTAAAAAAATCTATTTGAACGTAAGAGAAAAGAAATAGAATCATGTACAGTTTTACAGTAAAACATTACATTGTATTATTCCACTTGGCAAGTTAAGTCCAAGTGATTAATACAACTTGTACATAGAAGTTCAGTACCTTATTAGCCTTTCTTGTATTGATGTCCAAACAGCATTCCATAATATCAAATATCAAGGTTCATGATACATTTGGCGGTCTCAATAGTAGGATCTACATTAGTAAGTTAATGTAATAAAGATTTCAGAACATAGTAACCCCCTTTATTTTTGCAGATTTACATTTGCTTTTTTTACCTAACCAACACAAGGGAGCATAGTCAAGACCATAAATTTCACATGAAAAATGGAAGATACAGTATTGGCTTACAGTACTGAAACACCTTGCAGTGTGCACTGTCTGACTTCTCATATTTTTGTGCAGCTGCATTTCCATTTTCTTTTCACATAAGAATGGATAATGGTGCAATTATAATGTGAAGCTGGACCCTTACTGACTTCTCTTCTAATAGTTTGGAGATATCACAACATTCTAATAACCCTTCAGTTAGAGCTGAGAAGGCTCACTAAATAAGCCTCTATAATGAAGCATTTACATCTTTCCCACAGAACTTTCCTTTGTGTCTGAATCGTCTCAGCTGCTCCCAAATGAAGTTTTTGGAAAGTTGAGGGGGGGAAATGGCAAAATTCCACTTGGGTACTGCATAGTTATCTGACCTTTCATTTCCTGTGATTGACTGCGTACTTCCCCAGTCCTTGTGTGGCTTAGTTGGCTTACTTTCCCATAACTGGTTTGTTTATTCTTGATCTTCCTATCCTGTTTGCTTCCTGAAAATGGGTGATGGAGTTGTTCATTACAGTTGATAAGGGCCAGATTCGCAGCTGATATAAATGAGTGTGACTCCACTGATTTCACTTGGGCCCAATAAACATATATGGTACTGAAATGAAGAATTCTAAATACAGAGTTATGAAACTCC
>NW_020697092.1:0-6941 GCF_002925995.2 Terrapene triunguis
CCCCCCCCCCCGACCCCATCCAAACCCCCGCCCCCTGACCACCACCCTGAACTCCCCGGCCCTTTATCCAACCCCCCCGCTCCGTGCTGCCTGGAGCACCGGTGGCTGGAGGCGCTACAGCCGCCACCACGCAGCTCAGAGCACCGGGTCAGGCCGGGCTCTGCAGCTGCGCTGCTCCAGGAGCTCACAGCCCCACCACCCAGAGCATTGCGCTGGCGGCGGAGCGAGCAAGCTGAGGCTGCAGGGGAGGGGGGACAGCCGGGGAGGGGCCAGGGGCGAGCCTCCTGGGCCAGGAGCTCGGGCAGAACAGTCCCGTGCGCCGGATGTGGCCCGCGGGCCGTAGTTTGCCCACTTCTGAGCTAGAGGTGGCTGGGAGGCTGGCTCCACAGTAGACTGGCCGGCTCCCTGTAGGAATGTTCTACTTATGGTGTACTGAGCATGCTCAGTAACATCTGCTGAAGCCACTGCCCTTCACCCTGTTCTTATTAGCCATAAGATTCTGCAGACTGCTTTTTACATGGTTTAAAAAGGGGCAAAGGGGGCAAATTGGAACAGGGGGGTGGCCAGGGTCTGAGCAGGGGGCAGAAATTGACTGGTCAGGGGGGTCAAGCAGCTGAAAACAGGGTTAGGAGAGGGGCTGAAGGCAAAATCGGGGGGGGGGGGGGGGGGGGGGGGGGAGTAAGCCCAGGAAGGAGGGGGTGCGGGGGGGGGACGGGGGGCAAAACCCCGGCAGAGGCAGGGGCAGAGGGGGTAACAGTTACCCTGGTGGACTGAGACACCAGTGTTTGGCAAAAAAAATAGGGTGCGGGGGGGAGCAGAGGGGCTTTTTTATTTCCCCTCCCACAGACTCTCTCTCAGCAGGGCCGCCCAGGGCTGGGTTCTTAAAGGCACAGGTATCCATATGCCTAGTCACTGCAGTTCCTCTTTGTCTGATGTAACCTACTGAGACTTAATTCAGTGACGCCAGGCCTTCCCTACACCCCCCCCCCCGAATTTCCCCAACACATCGGTCAAGTAGTTACATGCAGTGTTGCCAATTTAGTCATTGATTGGAAATTTGAATTGAAATTGAAACATTAGGTATCCAGCAGACAGAGCCATGCTGCCCAAGTGATCAATTTTGGCTGGTGTTGGGAGTTTCTGTACTAAACATTTTTATTATAATTAATTTTTACATAAAAACATAAGAAAGGCCATATTGGGTCAGACCAATGGTCCATCTAGCCCAGTACTCTGTCTTCCGACAGTG
Source organism: Terrapene triunguis (assembly GCF_002925995.2). Lineage (NCBI taxonomy): Eukaryota > Metazoa > Chordata > Testudines > Emydidae > Terrapene > Terrapene triunguis. Next base: position 1,250 of record NW_020697092.1, read on the forward strand.
GCCAGTGCCAGGTGTTTCAAAGGGAATTAACAGAACAGGGCAATTATTGAGTGATCCATCTCCTGTCGTCCACTCCCAGCTTCGGGCAAACAGAGGCTCTCAAGAGCATGGGGTTGCATCCTGGCTAATAGTCATTGATGGACATATCCTCCATGAACTTATTGAGTTCTTTTTTGAATCCTGTTCTAGTTTTGGCCTTCACAACATCACCTGGCAAAAAGTTCCACAGGTTGACTGTGCGTTGTGTGAAAAAAATACTTCCTTTTGTTTGTTTTAAACCTGCTGCCTATTCATTTCATTGGGTGACCCCTAGTTCTTGTGTTATGTGAGGGAGCTTTTCACTTTCTCCATACCGGTCAAGATTTTATACACCTCTATCATATTCCCCCTTAGTAGTCTCTTTTCCAAGCCGGAAATCCCCCCCAGTCTTTTTAATCTCTCCTCATATGGAAGCTGTTCCATATGCCTAATCGTTTTAGTTGCCCTTCTCTGTACCTTTTCCAACTCCAATATATCTTTTTTGAGATGGGACAACCAGAACTGCACGCAGGATTCAAAATGTGAGCATACCATGGATTTATATAGTAAAAGTGGTGGAGCTTGGTTTACCAGACTGCAAAGCAAAAGCCAAAGCTGACAAACTATGTGAAAAGACTGCACACAATGTGAAATCCTCTGGATTGCATCAACATGCAGAAAGCCTTATAAGCCAGTAATTGTCAAAGCCAATTTTAGAAGTACTTAATGAGGCTGTTAAGAATACTGGAAACACAATTCAGTTTATGCAAACAAACATGGCTGTCACATCATACTTTCTCTTTAAACAAGAGATACCACACACACTACAAACTAGAGGCCAATGTTAAGTGCATTGTCATTTGTTAATCCTGAAGTTGGACACTGGTTCCAACCAAGACCCACAAATGCTCACTAATCTTTCTGCAAGAAACTCAGCTGACTGGTTAGAAGCATGCAGTGCAACAGTGAAAGACTGAGCAGTTGAAAAAGTGAAGAACTCTGTCACCGCATTCAGAAGATGTGCATACATGGCTGATGAATGCCCCGATGAAAATGGGTGTTGTCACCGACTCACAGGTCGTGCCCACTCTTGGCCTGTACGGTCCCTGGGGGGAAGCCCCTTCAACGTGACAGCCCTTTTTGGGGGTCCACTCTCAGGGATTAAGCCCCTTCGTCTCCTGGAACTGCACCTCTCTGACCCTTTAGCACACCTCTCTCTCACTGGGGGCCCCTTCAGGGAGTCCATTCACTCTGGACCCCAGGTGTCAAGTATTAAGTCACTGCCTATGTTATCTTGATATCAGTGGTAGGTCAGCAGATGAATTTCTAGATGTTCAGGTTATAGAAAACACATTGGCTGCATCTCTGACAGAGCCTCGGCCTGCTCAGAGCCTGGGCCAATCGCCCGGATAGGGGGCAGCTTCCCCCGTGTGACCCACACTCCCCAAGTCTGGGCAGACCCTGGGCCGACCGCCCAGAGAGGGGGCAGCTGCCCTGGGTGTCAGCCATGCTGCCTGAGTATGCGCAGAGCCTGGGCCAATCGCCCGGAGAAGGGGCAGCTGCCCCAGGTGTGAGCCACGCTGCCTGACACTGTGCAGAGCCTGGGCCGATCAACCTGAAAGGGGGCAGCTGCCCGGGTGTGACACACGCTGCCCAAGACTGCACACCCACATCTGAGTGGTTAAATGCTTGTCAATTGAACCCCAAACAGATGTCTCTTTGTTCATTTGATGGAACTGCAAACTTCTCTGGAAGACATAGTGGAGTACAAGCTTTGCTCAGAGAAAAGTGTAACTCTAATCTCTCCAATACACACTGCAGAGGCCTTCTAATCCAGTTAGTGCTAGTACAAGCTGCCAAATCTTCAAAAGGCATTTAAAAAGCTATACATTTAATGTCTTAATTATACTCTTTTTCAGCAAGAGTCCAAAAGGACTGAATGTCTTGTAAATTCATAGATTCTAGGACTGGAAGGGACCTCGAGAGGTCATCGAGTCCCGTCCCCTGCCCTCATGGCAGGACCAAATACTGTCTAGACCATCCCTGACAGACATTTATCTAACCTACTCTTAAATATCTCCAGAGATGGAGATTCCATAACCTCCCTAGGCAATTTATTCCAGTGTTTAACCACCCTGACAGTTAGGAACTTTTCCCTAATGTCCAACCTAAACCTCCCTTGCTGCAGTTTAAGCCCATTGCTTCTTGTTCTATCCTTAGAGGCTAAGGTGAACAAGTTTTCTCCCTCCTCCTTATGACACCCTTTTAGATACCTGAAAACTGCTATCATGTCCCCTCTCAGTCTTCTCTTTTCCAAACTAAACAAATCCAATTCTTTCAGCATTCCTTCATAGGTCATATTCTCAAGACCTTTAATCATTCTTGTTGCTCTTCTCTGGACCCTCTCCAATTTCTCCACATCTTTCTTGAAATGCGGTGCCCAGAACTGGACACAATACTCCAGTTGAGGCCTAACCAGCGCAGAGTAGAGCGGAAGAATGACTTCTCGTGTCTTGCTCATGTAACCCTTCTGCCCATCTAGTTGGCAGCAACAAGGGCCGGGTTCTGTATCTAGGGGTTCCGTTTCAATAACACAATGCAAAACCGGCTCGAGCCCCCACCCAGTGACCTGGGACAATTACATACCACCCCCCTGGGTACCTCTAAGAGGCAATACTTCCCCTCTCGCAAGCACGGAGTCTGAGTGTAGCAGAAAATGTTTAATAACATGAGGTAAACGACATCAGCATAAAATTGGAAAAACACCACAAACAGGATTCATAACACAAACCATGAGCAAAACCCACCCCAGCAAATGGGGCTGTGTCCTTTCCCTTTGGTTCTTGAATCTAGCAACCCAAAAATCACCCAGAGTCCCCCAAGTCCAACAGCCCCAAAGTCTCTTGGGTCCAGCAACCACCCAAAGTCCCAAAAGTCCAACAAGCCCCAAAGTCTCTGTCCCTGGTCAGTGCAGCCCCAGAGTAAAAGGGGGGGGGCACGCAGGGTATTAAGGGGCACCTTACGTGATCCGAGGCTGGCCAGCCGTCTGTTTCTCCGTGGGGGTTCCGCCGCAGCCTTTACCACGAGCCAGTCCACTTTCCTGCCATCCCATGAACTGCTCCGCTCGACTAGCTGCTCCACTCCGCTCCACTCACCGACCTGTGAGCCGTTCCAGCCGTCCCCGCAAACAGCTCTGCTCGCCGTTCCTTGGGCCACTCCAACCGGCCCCGCAAGGCTCCACGCCGCTCACTGCTCCTCCAGTCATCCCCACAAATTGCTCCGCCAGCTGCTGAGCAATATAGCTTCAGGCTCCCCCACTAGTTAACACAGCCTCAGTGATCTCAGCTCTTAATAACATTAGCTCTTTTGTGATTTCAGCTCTTAGCGATTTCAGCTCATAGTATAGTAGGGGAGCCCCAGTGCTGGTGCACCATTGGCCCAAAGTGAATTCAGCTCAGCAGCCTGTAACTAGACTCCTAAGGGAATCAAAGTTTACTCTGATATTCAACAGTGGAGAGAGGAGGCGGTGCAATTGGTGTTTCAAACCCTCAGAGGGGGCCCATACCATCAGGTACAAATACCTGTCCCCATCCTCTCTCAATTCACTGGGTTTTGTAACCCATGCCCCTTGTCAAGCAAGTGCTACTTAGGTAATGGTGAAGGACTCACTCAGTCCTTCTGTCATACAACAATTCCACTGGCCTTGATTCACAGAATCAGGGTAACAAAACTTTATTCTTCCTGCCCCAATAATAGAGAAACTGGGGATCCCACACCAGCCAAAGTAACCACTTTCAGTTGCTGTGTTTCATGCCAGGCGAGTGGGTGTGCCTATGCAAACAAGATCAGCCCCTGGAGTTCTTTTCCACACTCGCCATAATTCGCCACCAGATGTCAGGGTAGAGCTCATCCTGACTCTGCTTACACTCACAACACACCTGTTAATGCATCCCAGAATCATGTTTGCTTTTTTTGCAACAGCATCACACTGTTGACTCATATTTAGCTTGTGGTCCACTATAACCCCTAGATCCCTTTCTGCCGTACTCCTTCCTAGACAGTCTCTTCCCATTCTGTATGTGTGAAAATAATTGTTCCTTCCTAAGTGGAGCACTTTGCATTTGTTTTTGTTAAACTTCATCCTGTTTACCTCAGACCATTTCTCCAATTTGTCCAGATCATTTTGAATTATGACCCTATCCTCCAAAGCAGTGCAATCCCTCCCAGTTTGGTATCATCTGCAAACTTAATAAGCGTACTTTCTATGCCAATATCTAAGTCGTTGATGAAGATATTGAACAGAGCCGGTCCCAAAACAGACCCCTGTGGAACCCCACTTGTTATACCTTTCCAGCAGGATTGGGAACCATTAATAACTACTCAATGAGTACAGTTATCCAGCCAGTTATGCACCCACCTTATAGTAGCCCCATCTAAATTGTATTTGCCTAGTTTATCGATAAGAATAATCATGCAAGACCGTATCAAATGCCTTATTAAAGTCTAGGTATACCACATCCACTGCTTCTCCCTTATCCACAAGACTCGTTATCCTATCAAAGAAAGCTATCAGATTGGTTTGACATGATTTGTTCTTTACAAATCCATGCTGGCTATTCCCTGTCACCTTACTACTTTCCAAGTGTTTGCAGATGATTTCCTTAATTACTTGCTCCATTATCTTCCCTGGCACGGAAGTTAAACTAACTGGTCTGTAGTTTCCTGGGTTGTTTTTATTTCCCTTTTTATAGATGGGCACTATGTTTGCCCTTTTCCAGTCTTCTGGAATCTCTTGTCTCCCATGATTTTCCAAAGATAATAGCTAGAGGCTCAGATACCTCCTCTATTAGCTCCTTGAGTATTCTAGGATGCATTTCATCAGGCCCTGGTGACTTGCAGACATCTAACTTTTCTAAGTGATTTTTAACTTGTTCTTTTTTTATTTTATCTTCTAAACCTACCCCCTTCCCATTAGCATTCACTACGTTAGGCATTCCTTCAGACTTCTCGGTGAAGACCAAAACAAAGAAGTCATTAAGCATCTGTGCCATTTCCAAGTTTCCTGTTACTGTTTCTCCCTCCTCACTGACCAGTGGGCCTACCCTGTCCTTGGTCTTCCTCTTGCTTCTAATGTATTGATAAAAAGTCTTCTTTTTGCCCTTTATTCCTGTAGCTAGTTTGAGCTCATTTTTTGCCTTTGCCTTTCTAATCTTGCCCCTGCATTCCTGTGCTGTTTGCCTATATTCATCCTTTGTAATCTGTCCTAGTTTCCATTTTTTATATGACTCCTTTTTATTTTTTAGATCATGCAAGATCTTGTGATTAAGCCAAGATCTTGTCTTTTGCCACATTTTCTATCTTTCCTACTCAGCAGAATAGCTTGCTTTTGGGCCCTTAATAGTGTCCCTTTGAAAAACTGCCAACTCTCCTCAGTTGTTTTTCCCCTCAGTCTTGATTCCCATGGGACCTTCCCTATCAGCTCTCTGAGCTTACCAAAATCCGCCTTCCTGAAATCCATTGTCTCTATTTTGCTGTTCTCCCTTCTACCCTTCCTTAGAATTGCAAACTCTATGATTTCATGATCACTTTCACCCAAGCTGCCTTCTACTTTCAAGTTCTCAGCGAGTTCCTCCCTATTTGTTAAAATCAAATCTAGAACAGCTCCCCCCCCCCC
>NW_020697092.1:7041-16138 GCF_002925995.2 Terrapene triunguis
CCCCCCCCCCCCTCGTAGCTTTTTCAACCTTCTGAAATAAAAAGTTGTCTGCAATGCAGTCCAAGAACTTATTGGATAGTCTGTGCCACGCTATGTTATTTTCCCAACATATATCTGGATAGTTGAAGTCTCCCATCACCACCAAATCTAGGGCTTTGGATGATTTTATTAGTTGTTTAAAAAAAGCCTCATCCACCTCTTCCACCTGGTTAGGTGGCCTGTAGTAGACTCCTAGCATGACATCACCCTTGTTTTTTACCCCTTTTAGCCTAACCTAGAGAGACTCAACACTTCTGTTTCCTATGTCCATCTCCACCTCAGTCCAAGTGTGTACATTTTTAAATATATAAGGCAACACCTCCTCCCTTTTCCCCCGTCTATCCTTCCTGAGCAAGCTGTACCCATCCATACCAACATTCCAATCATGTGTATTATCCCACCAAGTTTTGGTAATCATAGTTGTATTTATTTATTAGCACTTCCAGTTCTTCCTGCTTATTACCCATACTTCTTGCATTTGTATATCGGCATCTAAGATACTGATTTGATCTTGCCTCCCAGTTTTGCCCTGACCCTCCTTTCTCTCTGCCATTATAGCCCACGCTCCCTCCTATTTCTGACCCATCTCCCAGTTCTCCATGTTCCTCACTTACCTGTGGACTTTGCACACTGGTCCCCGTCGAACCTAGTTTAAAGCCCTCCTCGCTAGGTTAGCCAGTCTGTGTCCAAATAGGGTCTTTCCCCTCCTCGAAAGGTGAACGCCATCTCTGCCTAGCAGTCCTTCCTCAAATAGTATCCCGTGGTCGAGGAAGCCAAAGCCCTTCTGGCGACACCATCTTCGCAGCCAGGCATTCACCTCCACGATGCACCTGTCTCTGCCCGGGCCACCTCTGACAGGAAGAATCGAAAAGAATACCACCTGCGCTCCAAACTCCTTCACCCGTACTCCCAGAGCCCTGTAGTCACTCTTGATCTGCTCATTGTCACACCTCGCAGTATCATTTGTGCCCACATGGATGAGTAGCATGGGGTAGTAGTCAGAGGGCTGGATAATCCTCGATAATGCCTCCGTAACGTCTTGGATACGGGCCCCCGGCAGGCAGCATACCTCCCAAGATGAAATGTCAGGGCAACAGATGTGCACCTCCGTCCCCCTCAGAAGATAGTCTCCGACCACCACTACCCTACGTTTCATAGTTGCAGTGGTGGCAGCAGACCTCCCAGCCTTAGGGGTAGGAGGCTTCTCCTCCTCTACTGCAGGGGCTGATTCCTTCTCTCCTGTATCAGGAAGAGCATAACGGTTACCTATTACCACAGTGGGAGGGTTCAGGGCAGGGGTGGTGCTCTGCCTGCTGCCAGAAGTAACCGGCTGCCAGTGTCCACCCTGAGCCATCTCCTCCTCCACCAGTGGTGTGTCAGCAGTCCTGTGTACTGGGACAGCTACCTCAGCTGTCTCCACATGGAGACTGTCCAGGAATTGCTCATGGGTTCGGATGCTCCTCAACCTAGCCCCCTCCTCCTGTAGCTCCCCCACCTGCTGCCTGAGAGATTCCACCAGCAGGCACCTTTCACATTGGATGGTCCCCCCAGCCTGGATGTCAGTAAGTGGGAATTGCAAATCACAGACTCTGCAAAACCACACCAGGATCTGGGTAGAAGCATCCATGCTCAGGCGCTCTGTCTGGCTACAGGCGCAGGTGGAGGAGACAGAAGCAGTGCTGGCACAGGTGTTGCAGGTCTTCCTAACCATCATAGGTCTCCCTCTGTCAAACTCCCTCTCAAACTCCCGTCTGCAGCCCCCTGGTCGCTCTGCCTCTGGGTTTTAAAGCCTGCTTGTCTAGGTCAGTCCCACCCCCTTGTGAGTCACACTGGGGAAGGCCAATCAAAGGCAATCAAGGGAACAAGGTCAGGCACTCAGTCCCAACTGCCACAGCAGCTGTAACTGAAACTGAAGTCACTTGAAATCAGAATCACAATTAAAATTCAAACAGACGAGCAAACTCACTCATACCAACAGCTAGTACTCTCACTCTCACCTGGTAGCCTGTTCAGCAGCGGGATCTCTTGCTCTCCCTCTCAAACTCCCCTGTCTGCAGCCCCCCGTCCGCTACATTGGGACAGAAGTTCAAATTAGTCCAACCTGGGAAAATCCACTGGCTTTCTCATGAGCGATCCTTGGCTGTTGTCTTAAAATTACTGCAACCATTATTATTTGCTTTGGAAAGTATCTACTGAGATGGGACAGATCTAAGTAGTGAGGCTGGTGGACTACTTTTGCTATTAACTTCAGAGAACACAAGCGCCATTCTCTCTTGTAAGTCTACCGTTGAAATCACTTGGGTCATTATACAATGCCATCCAGGCATCTGCTACAATAGTAGTAGATCTCTGTCCAGCACTGGAAGCTACACTTGGATCAATCAGAGCAATATCCATTGAAAACATCCCGGAAGAAGCATAGACTTCAGTTCAGAAGTTGACTAATTGGGGCACTTATATTAACTGCTTACAAGAAGAAGATAAGAAGTGTGTTAAGCCAGCTGAAAAAGTAAAGTACACTGACTTGATTCTTACATCTCTACTACTACTACTTTTGGATTCCATCAACCACTACGTAGCTTTTACAGATGCCTGTCTTATAAAACACCGATAGATGACTGGAGTGAGCAATGGGGCTGCCATGTGACCAGTACAGAATAGAGAATTTGAACACAGAGTGGAATATCATCCCATGAACGAATGTAGATTTGATTTCAACTTCTTCTTTATCATCACTAATGGTTTGACCCAATTTTTATGCTATGTTTCCTGGGATGAAAGAAGTAGGAATTCATCTCATTCTACTCCCAGTCACAGCTACAGTTGAGCATTCTTTTTCCTCATTGAATAGAATTTTGTGTTCTGAAAGACGTCTCCTTCTGCCTGATCATGAGCATATCATGAAGGACTGGAAGTACCTGACACACGAGAAGCCACCAAAAATGAATGCACTGCATTCAAGAAGTTCATTAACAGAGTTGTGCAAAATTACAACAAGAAACCAAGAAGGATGTAGAAATAGTGCTTCATAGTAGGCTTGTACAGCCAACTTTAATTTGTGTGATGATTTAAAAACATGAGTTAAATCTAATAAAATGGTTGTAAAACATTTTTCAGTATGGTGCCATACAGCCCATCTTTGCCCTAACAGTCTTACCCCTCATCAGTCCTCCCCCCTCCCCCTGTATTTTTGAACACACCCCCTAATTTCAATTTCTGTGGAAAACATTGCAGTGAAATATTTTATCTGTGCGATACTTGTTTATATCACATTCGGTCAGCTGCAGTATTCAGCATCAATTATCCTCCTAATGTAAATAGTAGAGTAGGTTTGTTTATTTTGCTAAGCTGCTTCCCTGGCTCATTTGTTCATGGGAGAAGCCTGAACCTCTAAAGCAGTGGTCACCAATCGGTTGATCGTGATCGACTGGTCGATCCTAGAGGATCTTCCAGTCAATCACGATCTCCAGTGGCCCAGCAGGGCTGCCGCTAAGACAAGCTCCCTGCCTGTGTGGGGCGGGGGTATCCCTCCATGCACTGCTCCTGCCTGCAAGCACTGCCCCCGCAGCTGCCATTGGCTGAGAATGGGGAGCTGTAGCCAATGGGAGCTGTGGGGTGGTGCTTGCACAGAGGTGCAGTGCGCAGAGCCACGTGCCCCCCCCCCCCAGGGGCCGCAGGGGCACGTTGGCTCCTTCTTGGAGACTGCAGGGGGTCAGGGAGGGACCTGTCTGTGCTGGGTGGAGTGTCCCAGGCAGTGAAGCTGTGCAGACTTCATATGCCTGCTTGGAGCCCTGGGGAATTCCTCCAGGGTGCACCCACACTGAGCAGTTCCGCGGCTCTATGCCTGTCTCCACGTGCTGCAGTTGCCCCCAGATGTTCTGGGAGCAGAGCAGCGGTGGGGTGTTGGGGGGAGCCAAGTATTATCTGAGGGTGGAAAAATAGTTCCTGCCCTGCACTTATCTGAACCAGCCCCACCATGCCTGGCTAGGCCCTCCTGCACTACACCAAGGCCTACCACCCCACTTGGCTGGGCTCCACTGGGCTCTCCTGCCCTGCCCAGTTCCACCCACCCGGGGTCAGGGTCAGACGTTACCCTGCCGCTGGATTGGAGAAACTCTCCCTCACCAGCCACGTCTCCAGCTCCTCTAGTCCTGTGGGGGGTTAGCAGCCACCAGTTAGCAGAGCACTAGGATGTTTCCCTCCGTCTGAGCCCTGTGGCCTATCCAGCCTGGGCATTCTCTGGCTGTGAAGCCCGGGTGGGCCAGAGGGGTGCTACAGGCCCGCACGAGCATCTCTCTGCAAGCCTTCACTGGGCCAGGCTGGCATAGTAATGACTGATCCTAAACTCTGCCCCACACACCTAGAGCCAAGTGCCCAGTGCCAGGCAAGCAGGAGGCAGAGTCCTGGGCCAGCACGCTCCCTCCAGCAGACCCTAACCCAGGCAAAGGCCCCAGGAAGGAAGGTGCTGGCTGGAGAGCCGCTGGCTCTGAGGCAGCCGACATCTGGCGTTAACCCCAGCACGGGCTAAGAGAGCTCTCACCGTGCAACCAGTGGGGCCGAGAGCCAGGTGGGTGTGTCCTCCCTGCTCTGACCCATGTGCGTTGGTGAACTACCCACTGCAGCTGCAAGGGGGAAGTGACCTGGGCTGGAGAGAGCTGGAACCAAAGGGACTCTCTGATGTTCCTCTGGCAGAGCCCCAGGGGTCCCTTCCCCCTATCTGCCCCATACATGGGTGATACTCCTCTGGCACAGGGAGCCAATGGCATCCCTGAAATAAATGTGGTGCATTCTCCCCTGCCACCACAGACCAGTCACAGGGTGCAATGTTCTAAATGGCTGCTGTGCCAGCCTCCCTGCTAATGCAGCATCCGATACACCCAGGATTTCCCAGCCTCTCACCTGAAGTGACATCCAGAACACCCGCCATGCCACTGGAGGGATTTCCCAGCCTCCCCACTAACGCGACGTCCAAAACACCCACTGCGCTGCTGGGACACGGCCTCTGAAATGCCTGCTGTGCCACTGGGGGGATTTCCCATCCCCCCTGCTAACACAACGTCCCAAATGCCTGCTATGCCGGGGGAGGGATTTCCCAGCCTCCCGGGTAATGGATCGTCTAGAAACCACAGCTGTGTTGCTGGAGGCATTTTCCAGCCTCCCGCCCAACAGGGTGTCCAAAATATCTGCCCTGCCACTGGCGGGATTTGCCAGCCTCCCCACTAATGCAACATCCAAAACGCCCAGCTTGCTGCCGGAGGGATTTCCCAGCCTCCCCGCTACCAGAGCCTCCTGCTTCTCTGCTTTGAAAAACACAACAGAGACGACGACAACACATGTTGGTGGGCCATGCTTAACTTGACAGGCTTGTTACGACTTGCATAGTCTGAGCAAGCACCAGCGGAGTGGCTGGTGTGGGATGGATTTGCACGGAGCATGGTTAATTGGCGGGGAGAGAAGGGGAAGCAGCAGCAGAGGGCCATGACCCCTTCTCCCAGTCATCTGCTTTAATCCCAGCCCCTCGACCATTGGGGCATTAATGCCAAGGCCAGAAGGGATCATTGTGATCACCTAGTCCGGCCTCCTACATAGCTCAGGTCACAGAATGGCCCCAACATTAGCCCTAGAGCAGAGCGTTTAGAACAGCCCATCTTGATTTACAATCAACAGTAATGGAGGAGCCACCATGGCCCTCAGGAAACTGGTCCCTTGCTGTCACGTTAAAAACGGAGACCTCATTTCCAGGCTGAATTAGTCCAGCTTCAACTTCCAGCCCCAGGATGGTGTTGGACCTTTCTCGGCCCTCTGCACAGCCCATTGCTGTAGAGTTGTTCCCCACGTAGGTACATACAGACAGGGCTCAAGTCACCCCTGAACATTCTCCTGGTTGAACTAACTGGACACGCCCCTGACAGGCTCCCTCCTGCAGCAGCAGCCAGTGGGGCACTCTGGCTGGGGGCTTCCCTCACCAAGTGGGTGCCCAGAAAGGCAGGCTGGGTGCTGAGACCATGCCCTGCTGTACCCAAGGAGATCAGGATGAGCCCTGGTGTGCTTGGGAGTCCCTGACACAGACGCTTCCTCCCATTTGCAGGCACCATGTCCCCAGGCCTGGAGCTCTGCGCATTGCTTTATTGAGACCAACCTGAGAAGTGAAGGGGAAAGTAGGGGGCTTTGGGGACATTGTATCAAAAAGCTAGTCGAGTAGGAAAGGCTCCCTGGAAAGTCCAGTGACGAGACGCCAGCTGCCCTGGCTCAGCACGGGCCCTGCTGGATCCAGCTCCCAACACCCCCAGGCAGCCGGCCCAGCACCCCTCAGGTCCTGTCCAAGGCTTCCCTGCTGCAGGCGCTGCCGCGAGTATGGGGCTTGATGCTAGCGGCTCTGGGATCGAGTGGGAGGTCGTCACCTTCTCCCTGGTGCTGCCGATGCCGCTGCTAAACATTGTGTGGGCTCCTCGGTGGTGGGCCACGGCCAGCTGCTCGCCAGGCACTTGGGCTTCAGGACAGCTGCAGGGAGGGACAGAGTGAGAACAGAAGTTTCCCAGCCCAGCCCATCAGCCCCCCGCTGGGCACTGAGATCAGGTAATGAGTGTGTCCCTGGTCATCACGCTCAGAGCCCTGCATCCACCCATCGCTGAGCGTGTCTCTGGGGGGAGACTGGCCCGCACTGCAGCCCAGAGGGAGAGCTGAGGCACTGAGGTCAGAGCCAGTACAGCTATTTGTTCACTGCGGTGTCTTCTGCCAAGCTGGCCCCTGGCAGTCTTGTGTCCCAGCGTGCTCCCGCCAGGCAGGGCACCAGGGCAGCTGTTAGTCTGGCCAGGCACTTACGTGTGTCTGTTGGGGTAAAGCCATGCCTGGGCTCTCGGTTGCACCCCAGGGGGGTTTGGTCATCGTCGGCCTCCTGTCGTTCAGAATGCGCGAGATGGTGCCCAGCGCCTCAGCCAGGCCCTGCAAGTGGGTGCCGCTCAGTCCATACAAGGTGGAAGCTGCAGGACAAACATGCTGCATGGATCTTGCCCAGGGGCTGGGAACAGAGCCCAGTCCCATCAGCCCCTGGCATAACAGCCCACTACTGCTGCCTGCTGATGAGAACCAGCAGAGCGCTCACCATGCCCCGCCCAAATACTAGGATAACCACCCGTTATCACTGCCTCCTGATGGAGTTACTCCATTAGTGCATGTGCCAACTTGGGGCTGTGATTCTGTCTCTCTATGGGCTGCCCCAGTGGTGCCCCCATGGAGTAAATCCCTGAGCTCAGGGACCCAGGGCTGGGCCTTTGGCACTGAGCTCACTCCCATCCTTGGCAACAGTGCCAACCTGGGCCTGATTGCCAGACATGCTGCCTCTCCCCTGCCCTGGCCCAATGGGCCTGCAGCTGCTGAGCCCCTCTGGGATCTGTTTCCTGCTGTCAGGCCCTGGCTGGTGACAGAGCAGCCCCTGATGGCAGCCTTGACCCATGGGCTCCCTGGGAGCCAGCACCTACCTTGGGTGATTCTCAGCTCCTCCCGCGTGGCATCCAGATCAGCCCGCAGTACTGTGCAGCTCAGGCAGCGGGACTGTGCCCCCGGGCAGGCCATGCCACCCTCTGGCATTCTGTCTGCACTGCCCTCTCTGTCCCATGGGGAGTCCAAGGACGTCTCCAGGAGGGCCCCGAGCAAAGGGCCATCCAGCCCCGGGGATACACAGCTGGCGCTCCTGGGCAGGGCGCTGCAGGTTCTGCCACCCTTGGAGCCGGTGTGCTCCATCCGCACAAGGCTAGCAGGTGTCTGCTGCTCACATGGAGCCCCATTCTGAGCATCTGAGACACTGCTGCCCTCTTGAATGGTGGCTCTGCCCTGTGGCACACCGTCTGTCCCCATGTGCCCTCCTAGGCCAGCACTGCACAGCTCAGTCGCCTTCCCAGCTGCTGGGCGTGGCACTGGGGCAGCGTTCTTCTCTACTTGCCGCAGGTGCCCGGTGCTCTGCCGCGGCTCTAAGCCATTCTCCACTTGCTGTCCCTGCCTGGAGCCCACTCTGTTGCACAGGGGCTGGGGAGCAGCTGGCTCGATCGCGCCCAGACTTGGTCTCCGCACCAGCGGGGCGCCCGGCGTGGCAGCTGGGAGAATAAATCACCAAGAGTTACTGCTTGAGAGAGACAGGGCCCAGTCTGGGGCCAAGGGGCTGGGCATCACGGAGCTGAGTTCATCCCAGCTGTGCCCAGACTCCCTGGGACCTTGGGCCAGTCACAGAGGGTCATTTGCCTCAGCTCTGTAACGGAGACAAAAGCATGGCCCTGCCTCACAGGAGGGTCAATGCAGGAGCCCTTGGGACCTTCACACCACACAGGAACCACCTGGAGAGGCCAAACCCCGGCAAGCAGGTCTATGGCACTCTTCTCCCTCAGCGCCGGGGAGAAATAAAGACATCAGGGTTTCGTTAAGGGCGGGACTGGCAGCTCCCTCTATAGCTAGTTGCCCAACACTTCTCATTATAGAATCCTGTTTTCAGCTGCATGTATCTTTGCCAAACTGCAGGTTTCCGGGCTGGGGTTTTCCTTGCCATCTGCCTGCCTCCAGCTGAATCCAGCAGGAATCGTTCAACCCTTTCCAGAAACGAGAGTGAGAAAACAGCCTGCTTCGCCCAGTTTCCGAACCAGCCATAATACTTGCATAGGACCTCTGGCACCCCATGCTTGGGAGCAAAGGCCAGAGACTGGGTGGGGGGTGCTGGCCTCAGGGAGGTGCTTTTGGCTTTTTCTATGAAACCCTGCTCACACCTGGCCACGTATGAGCCTTTGGAAAGTGTCAAGTTTGCACTTGCTCAGTAGAGATCTGTTAGAACTCAGCTGCTAAAATCACCAAACATTCCAGTTACCCCAAGCATGCTCCAGCCTTTCATGCGACCAGCCTGTGCATGCTCCATCCCCGAGCGCAACTGAGCATGTTCCAGCCCATTTAGCAACCAGCCTGTGCGTGCTCCATCCCTCAGAGCAACCAGCCGGTGTGCTCCGTCCCCCAGCGCAACTGAGCACGCTCCTGCCCCTCGAGCAACCAGCCTGTGCGTGCTCCGTCCCCCAGCGCAACT
>NW_020697092.1:16148-17146 GCF_002925995.2 Terrapene triunguis
CAGCGCAACTGAGCACGCTCCGGCCCCTCAAGCAACCAGCCTGTGCGTGCTCCATACCCCAGAACACACTCTAGCCCATGTGTGACCGGCCAGTACACACTCCGGATGCAGGAGTGAGCAGGACTTTCCTTGCGATAGCTGCTGCTGGTTGCCAGAGGCACTGTGGCTCCAAGCTCCAGAACTGAGCAGGGAGACGTCTCCCCATTCTGCCTATGCTCCAGGGCCTTCAGCCTCAATACAGTGACAACTACTGCTGGCTGTCCTGGGGCAGAAGAGCGGATTGGGTGCTGCGGGCACAAACAGACAGTGTGCAGGCGACTCAAGGTATCTCCTGCTAGTCTCCCCGGGGCCCACACCAGCTGAGCCCCAGAAACCAGCGCTGCGCTGGAGCCCACCCAGCGCTTCAGAGACAGCCAGATCCAATGGTCGGGAAAGGAGCCCTCACCCAACAAGCCGCCGTTCCAGCTGTTCTCCTGCCCACTGGCCCCCTGGGGCGCCCTCTGCCGCTCAGCCAACAGGGCCCGCTGCGCTGCACCGACATCCCTGGCCCCTTCCTGGGCTGGCACCCGCGCCTGAAACAACAAGTGTCTCTGCTTAGTGCCCACAGGTCCAGGCACTGTCCCCAGCACCACACGGGCCCATGCCATGGAGCCACAGCAGTGCCAGGAGCCACAAAACGTCCCCTGCACCATGGACCAGGCACAGGGCAAGCAGCAATTCTGGTGCCATCAACCCCCACACCACTCTGCTCCCATGGGGAAAGGCCAGGGGAAGTGCAGCATCCCATGTGCTCACCTGGGGCTGCCATCCGGGCTTCTGGGGAACAAGTTGGAAATCCTCTGCCAGGGCCACGGCCTCCTGGCCACTCTCTGGGCCACGCTCCCGCACCCAGCTCTGCATTTCCTCAGGCAGGAGGTTCAGGAACTGCTCAAGAACCAGCAGCTCCAACATCTGCTCCTTGGTGCGGGTCTCTGGCTGCAGCCAGCGATGGGAAAGTT
>NW_020697093.1:0-6304 GCF_002925995.2 Terrapene triunguis
TCTGCTGCCATTTAACTCTGTAGGCACTTAAAATTACTAATGGCCAGATACTTAAAGGTATTTAGGTACCTAGTGGGATTTTCAAAAGCTTCTAAGCACCAAAACCCCATCAAAATCCATCCCTTTACTAATCTGGCCCATGTCCCCTAAATTTGCACTGTAAATATTCCCTAAGAGCCTAACTTGCCTCTGGGCATGCTCCTCTGGACACCCATCTGACACCTAAGTCCCAGCACAATCCACAGACCTGTGAAGATGGGCCTTGCCCTGCCTATCTCACCTGTGAAGCTTTATCCAGTAGGCAGGCTCTGAACACGCATAACTCTACAAAACGTGGCCAGAGGGAGATGGTGAGGCGGGGGAGGAAGCAACAGCAGTATCTTCCCTTATAAAATTTAGCGCAGTGATTAGGGTACCCACCTGGGCTGGGGGAGGCCCCAGTTAAATTCCCCCCCCCCCGGTCAATCAGGAGAAGGGATCTGAACAGGGATCTTCCACCTCTGAAGTGACTGCTTTGACCACTGGGATACAGAGTCATTTTCGCTCACTATGAGGCCCGAGGCATATTTAATTGTTGTACACAGTGGAACAGCTTCAGCAAGAGCGATTGGAAAAGCACCGTATCAGGATATCCTTTAGTTAGGCTTGGCAGAATCCCAATTTTTTTTCTACTTTCAATGCATGACACCAGTGTGCACCTTTAAGTGTTTTGTTTCTATTTTTATCAATTTATGTTTTCACAGTTGCGCAAAATTATGAGTTTTAAGTATTTTTTAATTATTTTTATTGATTTGAACAATCACAGTGTTAGAGGGTTTTCCCTTCACCTCCTACTCTGGTTCTTGTCACGCAGACAGAAAGCAGCAGACCAGAAGTCCAAAGTGCAGGCAATGTGATGTTTATTGGGGTTAGTTTCAAGCAAACATATCCACAGCTCTACAGGCCGGCCGAGTCTGTTTCCCAGTGTTCCGTTCCCAGCTGTGACGCCGCAGAGCATTTACCCCGTGTCTCCCTTCCCAGCTCTGACACCGCAGAACCTTGCCTGTGTCCCTGTTCCCCATTCCCCCCTTCTTAGCAGGCCCAAATATACCTGCTGTGCACACCCCTGGTCCTACCCCTTACAACTTATGGTCATATTCCATTTTGGAGGGTCGTGAGTCTGGGGTCTTTTGTACTCCATCGGAGAGGTAAGGAGTGACGTTGTGTTCTGGCCAAGGCCAGACTTTTCTTTGGTTTTTAGTGTGTCTTATGCCTGCCCCCCGCCCCATTCCTCCTTGCCCTTCTTGATTGGTTGCTTGACCCTGGCTTGAGAGAAGATCCAGGCAACTTTCCAGTGTATGCTCACATATTACACTCCCACCATACCCTGTAACACCTTAACACTATCTGCTTGTGGGCAGATGTAACACACAGCGTCTTTGTTCTTTGTTCACACATATTAGTAAGGATATGAGTATCAAAAAGTCAAACCCCAAATTCTATGCCAGGCTCACAAACAAGCCTATATACTAATACACAATTGTGGGAAATTGTGAGGATGGGTGACACAACAGGGCTGGACAGACAATAATTATTTAATGACAGGAAATGTTGATTTTAAAAAGTCAAAGCTTTATAGCTGTTAAAACACACAGTGACAACATCCATGCCCTGTCACCCAATCCCAGATTCTGGCAAACAGAGGCTAGGGACACCATTCCTGCCCATCCTGGCTAATAGCCATTGATGGACCTATACTCCATGAAGGTATCTAGTTCTTTTTTGAACCCTGTTATAGTTTTCACCTTCACAACATTCTCTGGTGAGGAGTTCCACAGGTTAACTGTGTGTTGTGTGAAGGAATACTTCCTTTTATTTGTTTTAAACCTGCTACCTATTAACTCATTCTTTTAGCTCACCTTACCCCAGGCTGATCCAGGGCCCATCCATACTATAACTCACGAGTCAGCGAATACCTGGCTCTGCAATCATTACTTATGAACTGGCTCTTCTGCATGGGTCTCACTGTAAGTATTAGAACTGCTCTGGTAATTCAGGGCTCACACATGAACTGTGGTTTGCTACATCACACCACCTAATGAGTTCCTGTTATACACATTTAATTGCAATCTACAATAAATGCCTAGAAAAAAGTTTGTGATTGGTTATAAAAGTCATAGTCTTACTTAGAGCTTTTCTCAGAGCCTCCTTGACCTCTTTGTTTCTCAGACTGTAGATGAGGGGGTTCACCATGGGAGTCAGGACCGAATAGAAGATGGAGAATACTTTGTTCAGTGCCGCAGTGTCTGGGAGCACGTAGACAATGAACAGGGTCCCATAGAAAATAGTGATGATGATGAGGTGAGAGGAGCAGGTGGAGAAAGCCTTTTCCCTCCCCGTGCTGGAAGGGATTCTCAGGACAGCGTGGATGATACACACGTAAGATGTCAGGGTTAAGAGAAATGGAGGAAGAATGAATATAAAGGAGAGAAGGAAAATCACAAGAACCATCCAGCTGGTGTCACTGCAGGACAGTTTTATCAATGGGGTGTAATCACAAAGGAAATGGTCAATTTCATTGGGGCCACAGAAAATCAATTGTGATAACCAACATGCCGCAATGGTGTTGACCACAGACCCACTTAGCCAAGACCCAGCTGCTAGCTGGAAGGAAAATCTTCTCGTCATGTGGGCTGCATAATGCAGAGGTTTGCATATGGCTAAATACCGATCGTAAGACATCATCGATAAGAGACAACATTCTGTAGCTAAAAGAGAACCAAAGATATCAAATTGTACGAGGCAGCCAGTAACAGAAATGGTTCTGTCCCCAGTCAGGAGACTGGCCAGCAACCTGGGCAGGATGGTGGAGCTGTAGCAGGTCTCCAGGCAGGACAAGTTCCCCAGGAAGAAATACATGGGGGTGTGAAGGTGCTGATCAGCCACAACTAGTGCAATGAAGAGGATGTTCCCGGCCACAGTCACAATGTAGATCACTAGAAACAGCGGGAAGAGAAGAATTTGAAGTTCATGGAGATTCCCAAAGCCCAGGAGGATGAATCCAGTAATGGATGTTTTATTTCCCTCTTTTGTGTCTGCCATGGGTTCTATCAAGAAAAGTAATAATTAAAAAGCAGTAATAGTAGCCTGTGGAACATGACATGAAACAGATACATTTTTGGAGGGGTGGGGGTGTTACTTTATTTTATTTGATGTTTAAACTGGTTATAGAGGAAGGGAGAGGCTCTTTGGGATTTCTACACTTTGGGGGGAGGGATAGCTCAGTGATTTGAGCATTGGCCTTCTAAACCCAGGGTTGTGAGTTCAATCCTTGAAGGGGCCATTTAGGGATCTGGGGCAAAAATCTGTCTGGGGATTGGTCCTGCTTTGAGCAGGGGGTTGGATTAGATTTCCTCCTGAGGTCTCTTCCAATCCTGATATTCTATGACCTTTCCCCTGCAAATACCATCAAAATCAGCAAGATGGATTTAGTTTAGATAGTAGAAAAGCATTCTAACTCTAAGGGTAGTTACGCTCCAGAACAGGTTACCAAGACAGGTTTTGGAATCCCTGTCATTGGACATTTGAAAAGCAGCTTAGACAAACACCTGTCAGAGATGGTCTAGATGGTCAGCACAGGAGGGTAGACTAGGTGACATCTCAAGATGCTTTCCAGCCCTTCATTTCTGTGGTTTATTATTCTATCTCCTTGTGACACACATCTCTGAATTTTTTACTGATTCCTTAGTGGTGAATTTGTATGTGAAGTTTTAGTTAAGCAGTACAATATTAGTAGGTTGATTGTTATTCTATGTCTTTTTTGAAGGTGTTTTAACAGGTTTACAAATCCTAGACATGTAAATATCAGATACAATACTTGCCTATTTCTTCTTCATGTCAGCTAGAAATTACATTATTTCAGTCATATCAAACTGTAAGCTCATGTGTTATAGGGATGCTTTTATCATCTGTAACCTAAAAAGCACTCTGATGACAAATTAATGAAGAAAGCGAGATAGATGGATGAAGGAAAGGGAAAACCTTCTCTACCTCCTTCTGGGGTCTCACTGACCTCTGGGCTTTAACCAACAACAATCCTGGAGGTTGGCTTTTATGCAGTGAATGACTGGGGATATACAAATGATCATAAATCCTCTGAAATTCCTGCCATTTTCTCTGGCTAGGGCTGACTGAGTAAACCCAGGGTGTTCTACATGCATCTAAACTGTCTGCTCAGGGTGTGTCTCACAGAAAGAAATCTGTTACACATCATTCATGACAATACACATACCTTCTGTGAATCTGATGAGAAGCTTTGTGCTTCCTCAAAAACAAGTATAACAAAAGCTGGACTCTCTGATGTGACCTCTTCATGCAGTCTTTCACAGAGTACGATACAGGATCTAGAGTCTATCACCATCATCTTCATGGACCTCAGTAAAGAGACCTGAGAGTTCTACACAGGACCCCCAGTTCCATTCTCCTACTTGGCACTGCTGGCTTTTAACTGATCCCAAAAGTGACTGCCTCCTCTTATTTGTTACATGAGAGAGCCACAACTCCCTGGAAACTTCTGCTAATGGGAATTTTCAACTGCCTCAAAGACAGAGTTAATACTGCATTTATTTTTAGAACTTACAAACAAGTGTAACAAGTGAACTCCTAACCTAAGTGAGAAAGTTGTGGAGATGGGAGAACTTCCAGCTTCAAAGAAGGTGTTTCTCTTTACCAGTGCTAAGGAACATAGGAATTGCCACTTTAGAGGAGGTCAGTCATCCACCTTACCCACTCGTCTGTCTCTAAACTGGCTAGTACCAACTGCTTTAGAAGAAGGTTCATAGATTCACAGATCTTAGGCCAGCAGAGACATTGAATCATCTTCTCTGACCTCCTGTACATAGCAGGACATTACTTTTCACCCAGTTAACTCTGTATTTAGTCCAATAATGTGTGATTGGTTAAAGCAACTTTCAGAAAAGCATCTGGGTTTGACCTTAAGATATCAAGAAATGGAGAATTCACCACTTCCCGTGGTAGCTTGTTCCAATGGTTAATCATCTTCTCTGGAAGAGTGACTCCCTGGCTGGCATGCCTCCTCATGTTTGGGCATGGCCTAGCAGGGTCTTCTTCTTCAGGACCCTGTGCTGATTGTCACTTTGGCCACTCTCCGGTGGTCTAGTTCTCGTGACTAGACCCTCCAGCTAAATCACATAGAATCTCACCCCTTCTGAGATAAACCCAGTTCAGCTCAACAGTAGTTCAGCAGCTGCACACCAGATCTTCAGCCTGACTTCAGATTTCATTGGCCTTCCAGCTCATCTCTGCGGGTCTTCGTGCCACCATCCTCGGCAGACTGGTAGGGGAACCCCGGCCTGCCCTCTACTCTGGGTTCCAGCCCAGGGACCCTGTGTAAGCAGCTCAGCGTTGTCTATTCACTCCCATTGCCTCCCCCCTGGGCTACTAATCCTGATGTCAAAGTGTGTTTGTAAACAGAGATGCGCAATCTTCGTTATGATGAAAAAAGTTGTTTGTTATTGAAATAAATAAAGTGAAATAAAGTGAAAATTTTATCAGACATTTTCCAGAGTTTTGTGAGGATAAAAATAAAAAGTTGAAAAATGAATTAATTTACTCTTTGGGTTTTGCTTTTCTTCCACTTTTTCTCCTCCCCTCCTTCATTTTTCCTTAGAAAAAGAGAAGAATGTAAAAATAGAGAAAATGGGGATAGAAGTAGTAAAAAAAAATCTTTTGTAAAAAATGCTTTTTTTCCGGGGAGTAAGTTTCAAAACCTTTGAAATGAAAATGTTTTTGAAATTGTTCTGTAGATTCGTGAAATATTTTGTTTTTCCCAATCAGCTTTATATTGATAACTTTTAAAAAAGTTACATTAGTTAGCACCTGTTCGTAACACTTGTCCTTGCCTGATAAGTAACCCTATTCCGGAATTTATTCATTATGCTGTATTTAATAAATCTTGGGTGCCATATATATAAATGCTAACATATATATATAGACTTGGGAAACTAATAAGTGATGTGCCAGCAATGCCCCTCTGCCATGTACATTGGCCAAACCGGACAGTCTCTACGCAAAAGAATTAATGGACACAAATCTGACATCAGGAATCATAACATTCAAAAACCAGTAGGAGAACACTTTGACCTGTCTGGTCATTCAATGACAGACCTGCGGGTGGCAATTTTGCAACAGAAAAGCTTCAAAAACAGACTCCAACGAGAAACTACTGAGCTGGAATTGATATGCAAATTAGATACAATCAACCTAGGTTTAAATAGAGACTGGGAATGGCTGAGCCATTACAAAC
>NW_020697094.1:0-15789 GCF_002925995.2 Terrapene triunguis
GGCCCGCTAGGGTGCTTACCCTGGCGAGCCGCATGCCGAACGTTGCCGACCCCTGGTATATGTGAATACTACAAATAGGTGATTTGTGTTAGTGGCTACCAAATATCAGTGTGAGACAGAACTGACCCAACATGCCTGAAGCTGAAGAAAATCCTAGGAAATAGGGATTGAATGGACTACAATAATTAAAATAGATCAGCGTTTCCCAACCAGTGTGCCACGGCAAGAACAGGTGTGCCACAGAATTTTGGAAAAGTCACTTGTGCGGAGGAAAAAAAAATCTCATTTATTTTAATTTGCATTTTGTGCTATAGCTCTTCGGATGTATGCATGTGAGACAGACATTACACATGCTATGCTCAAATGACCTTGCTTTGCTCTTTGTGTGGTGTCACATGGTAGCTGTGTTTTCTTATCAACTGTTAAGTAACAGTGCTGAATTTTGATTTGAAGACTTGTAAATGGACGAATATTTGAAGAAAAGAGAATCTAGCACCTTCACATGAAGCTGAACATGAACATAAGAAAGTCAAAGTGGTGAGCCAACGCTACGGTGGGAGTTATTTGCAATTTGGATTTTCATTTACAGCTGAACCATCTTGCTGTCTTTGACAGTGTTGTGTGTGGGGGGGAGAAACTCTCAAGCCATGCAGTCATGCCAAGTGATGACACCTTACAAACAAACATCCGTCCCTTGTCAACAAGGGAAAATATTTTTTTGAGCGTTTGAAGGATCAAACTGAAAAACAAGTGCAAATGATGAAAGACTGTAGCAGTTTCTGATAAACCACTGGAAGCAAGCTACTTTGCTACTTGTAGCGAAGGTGAAAAAGCCGTTATACAGTTGTAGAAATACTAATTTTACCAGCATGCAAAGAAATGATGACAGTAACGTTAGGTGAAAATGCAGTCAATGAAATCGCAAAAGTTCCCCTTTCAGATAATATGATAAGTCGCCACATTGATGATCTCAGCTGACATTGAGACTGTGCTCTGAGAAAAATCAAATCAAGTGGAAAATTTGCATTGTGGCTTGCTGACTCAACAGATATCAGTAATCACACTGAACTCTTGGCTAATGTCAGGTATGTTGATGGAGATAGTATAAAAGAAAATTTTTTATTTTGCAGACAACTGCCAGGTCACATGACTGGAGAGGAAATCTTCAGGGTGACAATGACCTGCCTTGAGGAGGGAGAATTGCACTGGAAAAATTGTCTTAGTGTTTGCACAGACGGAACTGCCTCCATGACTGAAAAGACAAGAGGTTTGTAAGCAAGGTCAAAGAACAAAATCCAGATGTGCTGGTGACCCACTGTTTCCTGCACCATGAAGCTGTCGTGGCCAAAAAACTGCCAGTAAAACTTTCCTCAGTGTTAGATGGAGCAGTAAAGATCGTGAACTTAATAAAATCACAGTCCTTAAAATGTTGCCTTTTCTCGTTGTTGTGTGAGGAAATGGGAGCAGAACACCAGAATTTATTTTTTCACATAGAAATACGCTGGCTTTTCCATGGAAAAGTTTTCTCATGTTTGTATGAGCTCAGAGAGGAGTTAAAGATAGCTTTGGAGGAATCCACACACATGAACCTAATCGCTGATGTGGCACAGTGTGCAAAACTTGCCTACTTGGCTGATATATTTCACCACCTCAACGAACGGAACAGGAAAATGCAAGGTAGAAATGAGGATCTTGTCTCTTGCATGGACAAACTTGCATGAGTTTAGATCTAAGTTAGCCCTCTGATGTGAAAAAAGTAGCAAAAGGCACAATAGAAATGTTCACCCTGGAAAGCACAGCAGATCCCATTGGTAGTATTTTGGTCAATGCCTTTTCTGAGCATTTGAAAAGTCTGGAAGAAAAATTCAGCCTATATTTTCCTTCAGCCTAAATGGAAGATTTCGACTGGGTCTGGGATCCTTGAATTTCCTCTGCAATGGAAAGTGCTAAGAATCTTACAATAATGACTCAAGAGCAACTTGTTGAATTAAGGATGGACCACTCTTTTAAAGTAAGTTTGGCAATATGCCTGTGGACTCATTCTGGTTGACATTGGCAGATGAATACATGGTAATCTCCATTTTGTTGCCATTTTCAACAACGTACCTGTGCAAGTTAAGTTTTTTCAAGCCTGAATTACATAAAAAACAAGCAAAAAGAGCATATGAGATCAGTGGAGCAAGAGCTCCGAGTTACACTGTCAACATTTCCTGCCGGGATTAAGCGATTCTGCATATCAAGGCTAGCTCAAATTTATAATGAAAAGTAAGTTTTGTTATGATAATTTTAGCGTGGGGCTGTGGTGCGCCACAAATCTTTTATTGAAGTAAGTATGCCTTAAGACTGGAAAAGGTTGGGAAACACTGAACAAATACTATTATCTAATATAAAAATGTAAACATTGTGTCAAGAATTGTTGAGTAACAAGATAGAAAGGGTGTGTGCTCATCTCAAACTGCAGGAAATCATTTTTTTTTAGGTTATTCAAGGAAAATGTGCATTGCATGAAACTTGGTTTAATGAAGTGAAACAGAATGCTGATTGGTCCTGCAAGTGACAGATTTTTGAGGACAAAATTATGTTCTACTTACAGAATTGCAAGCTTTTCCTTTTGGATAACTTGTGCCTTTCTGTGTCTGAGGGATAAATATACTTACATTTTATATGTGTTGTGTTTCATAAAACAGGTGAAAGTTTTTTCACTTTTTTTTTTCTTCCTTCCCTCACATGAAAAAACCAAACCAAACCCATAACAACCTCGTTATGATTTATCTTAGCAGAAAAGAAGTTATTTCAGAGGGCTATGTGTGGGTTGTATGTTTTTTAAAGGAGAAGATGATGTGGTATGCTAATAAGACTCTATAAGTGAGAACTTCACTCCTGCTCTGGACTTTTGAGGCTGCAGGCTCCTGGTTCTGGTGGTGGGAGAATTCTTCTGTTGCCGGCACTGTGGAGACAGCCTCAGGCTGTCCTCCATGGACCCCATCACAAGCCCTGCCATAGGAGTATATTGGGGGCAGCAGGAGCGTGTCAGATACTGGGTTTCTGGGCAGCCGTGCAGCTCTTGTGCAGCCCAAGGAGGCTCTGGTAACTTAGGTCCCCAGCGCTGGCTAAATTATGTCTGGGGGAAGGGTGTGTGTGTGTGTGTGTGTGTGTGTGTGTGTCTAGCCATCCTGAGAGCAGCTCAGGATTGGGTGGACATAAAGGTAGTTTAAAGCCATTTTAGCCCCATCCTGCCATCTTGGACTGCAAGTTCTTTGCTTCCCCTTTTAGAACCGAAGCACAAACTCTTGCCCCATGAATGCTGAATCCAGGTGGCAAAGACTGCAAAAGGATTCTGTATGTCATGTACCTATGTTTTCTATTTAGGCTGTACCAGATTCATCCTCTTACTCTCATCAGGTAGTACCTTACTTTATAAAAAGTCATTGAATAAGGTGCAATTTTATGAGTAAAAGTATATTTATATTAGTAAAGTTATATTTTTCATATCTGAAGGGGACCCTTAGTAGAAGTCTATTTGTTTACATTAGACCATTTTGAAACATTTTTGGACCTGTTCATTTTTGGACCTCTTTTTAGGATGTGAGGCATGAAAAATCGAGGGGGTAGGCAGCAGGTGTTGATTTACCAGCACTTAATTTAGAGCAATACTGTCGACTTGAAATCTAGTCAGAATGAAACTCTTCAGGACAGTAACTGTATATTTGTACAGCACATAGCACAGTGGGGTGTAATCTTGATTGTGGTTTTGCTGTAAGAAAGACCCACACAAAGGACCCAATCCTGCGAACACTTATATACATGAATAGTCCCATTGGTCAGGGCCTAACTGACAACATACAAAGTGCTGTAAAAAATCTACAAAATAAAGCAAACTGGGAAAATAGTCTTTCAGACATTTTTGTTGTTTGTAACATTAAATAATAGGGCTGTCAAGCGATTAAAAAATTGTGATTAATCGTAAAATTAATTTTTTAGTCATGATTAATCGCTTGATTAATTGCACTGTTAAACAATAATAGAATGCCATTTATTTAAATATTTTGGATGTTTTCTATATTTTCAAATATATTGATTTCAATTACAACACAGAATACAAAGTGTACAGTGCTCACTTTTTATTTTTGATTACAAATATTTGCACTATAAAAAAACAAAAGAAATAGTATTTTTCAATTCACCTAATACAAGTACTGTAGTGCAGTCTCTTTACCATGAAAGTTGAACTTATGAATGTAGAATTATATAAACAAAAAAAACTGCATTAAAAATTAAAACAATGTAAAATTTTAGAGCCTGCATGTCCACTGAGTCCTACTTCTTGTTCAGCCAATCGTTCAGACAAACACATTTGTTTACATTTGCAGGAGATAATGCTGCCTGCATCTTGTTTACAATGTCACCTGAAAGTGAGAACAGGCGTTTTTAATGCACTGTTGTAGCCGGCATTGCAAGATATTTATGTGCCAGATGCGCTAAAGATTCATATAGTAACTCCTCACTTAAAGTCATCCCGGTTAACGTTGTTTCGTTGTTACGTTGCTGATCAATTAGAGAACATGCTCGTTTAAAGTTGCACAATGCTCCCTTCTAACGTTGTTTGGCAGCCGCCTGCTTTGTTCACTGCTTGCAGAAAGAGCAGCGCATTGGAGCTAGTTGGTGGGGGCTTGGAACCAGGGTGGACCGTCAGCCTTCCATCAACTCCCCACTCCCCTAAGTTCCCTGTGTGGCAGCCGCTCAGCAGGCTATCAGTTGCCCGGCAGTTCAGCTGTCCCTCCCCCCACTGCTATGTGCTGCTCCTGCCCTCTGCCTTGGAGCTGCTCCCGGGAGGCTCCTGCTTGCTGTGCAGAGGTGGGGGGGAAGAGGAGTGCTAATGTCAGGGTGTCCTCCCCTCCCCCCCTTCTATATCTTCACAGCGGCGGGGGGGGGGGACAACACCACAGGGCTCAGGAGGGAGGGAGCTTGCTGGCAGCAGCTGCTGTCTCAACTTGCTAATCTACTTAAAAAGGCAGTGTACTTAGAGTGCGGTCAGTGTACTTAAAGGGGCAATGCACATGTCTCTCTCACACACAGGGTGTGTGTTTCTATCTCTTTCTGCCATGCTGTCTCTCCTCCCTCCATTCGTGCTGCCTTGTAGAGTGTGAGGCTACATTAACAACAATGTGTTAACCTTTGAGGGTTAGTTAGCTGAGTACTAGTTCATCATTTAGCAGTGAGGCATTCCCTGGGAAATAACCCACCCTCTTTCACCCTCTGACTTCATCACCAACCAAGCTTCACAATCATCATTGCTGTGTAAAATTTTCAATTGTTTGTTTAAAACTTATACTGTGTGTGTGTGTGTGTGTGTGTGTGTGTGTGTGTGTGTGTGTGTATAAAATATAGTCTTTTGTCTGGTGAAAAAAATTTCCCTGGAACCTAACCCCCCCATTTACATTAATTCTTATGGGGAAATTGGATTCGCTTAACATCATTTCTCTTAAAGTAGCATTTTTCAGGAACATAACTACAACGTTAAGCAAGGAGTTACTGTATGTCCCTTCATGCGTCAACCACCAATTCCAGAGGACATGCTTCCATACTGATGACGGATTCTGCTCAATAACAATCCAAAGTAGTGCAAGTGCCACCAGCAGAACGTTGATTTTTTTTTTTTGGTGGTTCGGGTTCTATAGTTTCAGCATTGGAGTGTTGCTCTTTTAAGACTTCTGAAAGCAGGCTGCACACCTCATCCCTCTCAGATTTTGGAAGGCACTTCAGATTCTTAAACCTTGGGGCGAGTGCTGTAGCTATCTTTAGAAATCTCTCATTGGTACCTTCTTTGTGTTTTGTCAAATCTGCAGTGAAAGTGTTCTTAAAACAAACGTGTGTTGGGTCATCATCCGAGACTGCTATAACATGAAATATATGGCAGAAGGTGGGCAAAACAGAGCAGGGGACATAAAATTCTCCCCCAAGGAGTTCAGTCACAAATTTAATTAACACATTATTTTTTTAATGAGCATGGAAGCATGTCCTCTGGAATGGTGGCCGAAGCATGAAGGAGCATATGAATATTTAGCATAGCTGGCACATAAATACCTTGCAATGCTGGCTACAAAAGTGCCATGCAAATGCCTGTTCTCACTTTCTGGTGACCTTGTAAATAAGAAGAGGGCAGCATTATCTCCTATAAATATAAACAAACTTGTTTGTCTTAGTGATTGGCTGAACAAGAAGTAGGACTGAGTGGACTTGTAGGCTCTGAAGTTTTACATTGTTTTGTTTTTGAGTTCAATTATGTAACAAAAAACAATCTACATTTGTAAATTGCACTTTCACGACAAAGAGATTGCACTACAGTACTTGTATGAGGTGAATTGAAAAATACTATTCCTTTTGTTTATCATTTTTACAGTGCAAATATTTGTAATAAAAATAATGTACACTTTGATTTCAATTACAACACAGAACACAGTATATATGAAAATGTAGAAAAACCTCCACAATATTTAATAAATTTCAATTAGTATTCTATTGTTTAACAGTATGATTAAAACTGCGATTTAATCATGATTAATTTTTTAATTGTGATTAATTTTTTTGAGTGAATTGTGTGAGTTAACTGCAATTAATTGTCATCCCTATTAAATAAATAAGCTCAAACAGAAAAGTGATTTCTAAGTTGACTGTGCCTCTTTAACTTCATTATATAAATTGGTAATTTATTAAAACTTATTTCAAGTGAAATGTTGGAAGTCTGGCAAGCAGAGTTGGACTGGCACTACATCATATGTTTAAAAATAAAATAACTTTAATGTGATCAGAGCTGTCTATTGTATTATTCCAAACATGGTAAATAACTTCTTAGCTGTAAGTTTGAACTTTAAGTGAGTTTCACTTGGAAATGTGTAAAGATAAACTTGAAAAAGGTTCTTCTTTTGTCCATAGCTGATGTTTACAGATTTCACAGTTGAGCAAGTTCTGAGTCTCCCATGTAAATAGGATTTATGAGGTTAACCAACTTCAATAGAATCCCATCACTACTATATGTTACTAAATAGTGCCGCTTTATTTTCTAAGGAAAAAATATATACAAAAAGCAGTGTTAAAGAATGACTTTTCTTCCTGAGACAATCACCTGTGGTTCCTCCTTTTTTCTTTAGTACGTGATCCTCTTTTATATACATTAGTCACATCTGCTAGAAAGTGTGAGATTCACTTTAAATATTTTATCTAGGATCTGATTACTATTGCACCTTGTGTTTTATGTAGACTAAACTAACCTAATAGATTAACTTGTCAAAAATGCTGGAATAGGTTATTAATGCTGTCATTTTGATTAACGCCTATTGTGTATTAAGTTAAAAATCCCAAGTAGTTAAATCCCTAGATAAAAAAGAGAGCTGCATTTTTTGGATGGATTTGCATTTTGCATCGCTGAATATAGAACTGTCTCTTTTCTTGTACTAATATGGCTGTCTTTTATTTTGCAACTTCAATATTGCCTGGTACAGAACAATCAGGAGGACTCTTCACCTGAAGGAATTTATGTGTCAAAAATCTTGGAAAATGGACCTGCTGACAAGACAGAAGGCCTGCAAATTCATGACAAGATCATTGAGGTAAGAGTGAGAAAAACACGTTGATGTAATAATGGCAGACTCACTGACCATGGATTTGATATTTTTCACAATGAATATGTTGTAATTTTCGTTCATTAGTGTGTGCTAGCAGAACTATTGTAAACTGAAGTGATCAAATGTTCATCAGATTTGTATATACATCATGGATTTCTTGAACAGCTGAGTGTACAGAAGTGTTGGTATAAGGATGTTTACTTTTTCAAGGTAAAGCTGTAGAAACTGACCAGACAACCAGGAGTGGTATTCTGTTTTTCTTTATAATGGCTGAAGAGGAGGGTCAAATGGTTCTTCATAAATTCACCATTTTTGTGTGAAAGTGTTTTGTCTTGAAAAAGTGAAATAGCTGTTGTGCACCTGAGATGCTTCAAAGGAGCTATGTTGATAAATGATGTTCTGGGGTTCTTTGAACAGTTAGGGAAGCTGCTCTTCTTTTTGATCAGTTAGTTGAATGTGTGTTGTTTTTTACCTATACCAATAAAATTCTTTTCCAATCATGTAACATTCCATTACAGCCATATTAAAGTCTGTTCCCATATAATTATTTTCTTTTACTAAACAGAATTGAAAAGAGTTTGACTTAAAAACTAAAACAAAAAACTCTACCTAAACTCAGAAAATGTTTTGTTTCTTCTCTCTACCTAGTCTATGATCTGTAAACATGGTTAACACTAAAAGATGCAGCAATATTTGTGGAAAAAGTTATTTTACTTAGTGAAATGGATTCCTTGCTGTGTTATGACAGTGGAATTTTCGATCACAGCTGTAGTACAGCTGTGCCCTTTAATCATCACACTTAACTGTAGCTATATTATGTTTGCTGCTGGTGCAGCACTTTGACCTTGGTTTCAGTGACGGTGCAGAAGCATTGTTTTAACTTGACAGTTGAACAGCATTCCAAAACAAGAAAAATGAAACAAGTAGATCAAGACATTGATAGGAAGGGTAGCTGGCATCTGGCACCGTTTCCTTATTAAGGAGTTGACACCTGAAGTGTGTCAACGCTGTTTGAATGCTGGCATTGCTTTAATTGTAGGGAGCCTAGAGCAATATGCCAAATAGGATTTTTTTGTTTGTTTTTGTTTTGGAAAAAGAGAGTGAGCACATGTGCTTCAACTGGCTGAACTATATATACACTTGTTTAGCAGGGAGCAGAGTCCGCTGTAATTATGCTGAACTTGCAATGTGCCCTTTATCTACACAGAGCTCTTGTATCAGAATATTCTACCACAGCATTATAGCTCAGACAACAAATCTATTTTCCTCTGATCTTATCGTGGTACTCTTCATGTATTGTTCTATAGAGACTGTGCTGCCATCAGGTTTGATACATTTACTCAAACTTTTATTCTTCCTTTTACTATTTTTTCAAAGTATTTTTGTTTTTAATGAAAAAGGTGAAAGTTTTTTTACATGGAGGAAAGGGTGCACAGACCAAAATGAATTAAGCTGTAAGAACTCTTCCCTTTTTGTCTGAAGTTACATTTTAGAGAATTTCAGCTATATAAGGAATATGAATGCTGGTATTTAAAGTGGCAGGAGAGCTTAAGTTCCATATAAAAATGTCCTACATAAAAATAATGAAATAGAGAATTAATTCCGGCTCTGCTGCTTAATAATTTTATGCTACATGGCTGAAGGTTGATCTTTTGGCACCATGTGCTAGCCCATCTTTTACTGTTATACTCTATAACTTCTTAGTTTTTATTATGGATTTTTTTTTTGTAGTTTGGGAAGGATTTCAAGAAAATCTAGGGAGAAACTACAGAACAGCTAAACATTTTATTAAAAACATTAGTGCTGCAGCATTTAATCAAAATGAGGAGAATATTTCTAAATAAAATTTGAATTAGTAACTACCTCTGTAATGCTATGACTTTGCCAGTATAAACATCTGGAGTTAAAAGGTTGAAATTTACCTTGGCAATACATGAATATCAATGTCTTCTCACACCAGAATGCTCTGGAAGTCTGTACTACTGCTGTCTTGTTTAAAGGATCAACATGAATGTTTTCACTGTGAGGAAATGAGTCAGACTGTGTATTTGTTTCAGGAATGTTGGCAAATATACAGAATGAGAGACAATTTTGGTGAGGAGAAGACGGGAACCAGATCTCCTTATTTTTGGTTATTCTGCAGCCTTTCAGAGATCAGATCAAATGTGTGATATATGTGTGTGTGTTTAAAAGAGATCATTTTGCAGCAATCAAGTGCAGAAAGAATTGATGTTGTTTTGGGAATTTGTAATGACTTCAATTAGTTGTTTGGCTTTGTGGTGCCCATTATAGTCTTTTAGCAGTGCATAGCTAATGGGATAATGGACAGAACTGTCCCATTAAATTAGAAGAAAATCAGCATAGGCATAACAGTCTGTTCTCAAGCCGTGTTTCTAAATAAAGAAGGTAATTAGTTTTAGTGCTTTATCAGACGTTTAACAAACGTTAACTGCAAATGGTTGACAAGGGTGAGTTTGTGCAAACTTCAGACGACTGCTCCAAGGGTTAACTTAGTGCAACGAATGGATTTCACAGTAGTGTGACACTGGCAGCTGGAATTGTGAATTAAGTCTAGCAGACTTAATTGTCACCATTCTTCACTACCCATTCATCACAATCTAGCACAGACTACCAGAAAGTTTGCTAAACAATTAGTCTTCCTTTAAAGGATGCTAAGATATGAGATTTCATTTCTCTGTGAAGATATTCTATGTAAGTGGAAGAAACAGGTCATACAAAGTACTTGAGTTCAGCTGTGGACAGAGAAACTTGCATACTCAGTGTGTGGATAGTGCAATCTACATTTGTATTGTCTCAAATATTGGGGTTATATGGACTTAAATGTCATTAGCTTTTCTTATACTTCAGAACTTGCACAATTTAATAGTCTAGTTAGCAGACTAAGGCCTTATCTACGCTATGGGGGTCAGTCGACCTAAGTTACACAACTCCAGCTATGTGAGTAGCTGTGTCGACGGGAGACACTCTCCCGTTGACTTCCCTTAGTCTTCTCATTCCGGTGGAGTAACGGAGTCGACGGGACAGTGATCTGTGGCTGATTTAGTGGGTCTTCACTAGACCTGCTAAATCAACCCATGGTGCAGCGATCGCTGCAGCATTGATCCCCGGTAAGTGTAGACATCCCCTAACATACTAGCCCTAGGTAAGTATGAAAAGGGATCCCACCAGGAAAAGTTGAGTGCCAACCGTCTGAATAGCGAAGGCCCAGTGCCATACATGAAAGGGGCATAGTGCGCCAATTTTTGCCACGGTACTTGGTACTGTTACTCCTTTGCAGAGGGGTAGTAGACTTCAAGGCCTTGCATGTCAGTTTCCTGTTGGGGCAATGATGACAGGGTATTTTCTTAGTGTAACTTGTTTATTTACACTATATAAAAACCAGACCTTGCCTGATGTTCACAAATGGCACTCAGGCAGGAATCCTAGCTCAACACCAATGCCTTATTCCCAGGGAGGAACTCTACCTCATGAATTGATCTCAGTTTAGAGAGATTAAGACAGAGAGCAAACCTATCTTCTGCTTGCCACTGCTTCTCCCAAAAACTTGCCTGATAAGACTCTCCGTGATGGTGCTGTTACACATAGCTAACTCCCAGCATAAGAGCCCTGACTACTGGGAGTCATATATTTGTGAAAATCCACCAGCCCTTTAACTACTGGATGGGATATGTCTGTCTCCTTCCCCCTGCTGGGCCTCATAGGCAGAGTTGGGAAGAGTCAGAAGTTCGGAACTGATCTAATTCAACTTCAGATAATTCTGACTGCTGTGAGGAAGTGGGAGAGACCTTTCTCACTCTTAACTCCTAAAAAGGGGTGAAGGAGAATATTTGTATAACTACACCCCAGCCTGTCTTCATGTGTCTTCTCATTTTGTGAATAACTCCAGTGCTTGCCTTTGCTGATACTAATAGCCTTCTGAAACCATGACATGAAACTGACATGATTCTAGACAGTTTAATTGCTGCCCACAGGGTTCAGAAGGGCAGTTTGACTGCTGCCCTATTTTGTTTATTTTACACTGCTGCTTTTGTTAAAGCTGTAAACAATGGCAGTGACACTGGAGCTGGCTGTCTGAAGACTGAGGAAGACATCATTGCCTCAGTTTACAATCAGTTCATATTTAGAAGGTTTTATTTACAACCATAAGGGCTGTTCTTTTTTGTGAATGGAATGCAATGCTGTCTGGTGCAGAAGCATGGGTGATAAAAAAGACAATAGGTTCAACCCTGTAGGTATATGAGATGAGATGTCTTAGTGCTATAAGAGGAGTTACATAAAGAGACAGACTTCAAAATGAAAGTATTAGAATGGAAGTCAAAGTCTTTGATATGGCTGACAAAGTCCAGGATGTGCAACTTTGTTGGTTTGCACACACGCAAAGAATGAATGAAGGGGACCTGGTGAAGATAGCGTGGTGGGGGAATGTGGTAGGGAAGAGACCTTGAGCAAAGCCAAGGAAGTGCTGAATCGATTGCATCAAAAAAGATGGTAAGCAGGTGGACCTTAGTGCCTCCTGGGACAGACAAAGCTAGCAGATGCTTGCACAATGATGGGATAAGTGGAAGAAGGATAGATCAAAATCTACAAAAAATGATATTTCTTCCCCTCTTGTTTGGTCCTTACATTCATCCAAAAATTGTGATTGAATTTTTCAAGCCCTGTTCTACTCGGTAGAACTCATATTATGCTGCATAGTGCCATCAAGTTATCAAAATTAAATAACCTAAATTTGTCTCTTCACTGCAATGTTATGCATAAAACATGTCCAAGGTAAAGCTTGTAAATTAGGTTTCATCTCTCTTATTCTATTTCCCTCTTTGTTATTTTCACTTTTTTAAGAGTGCATGCCTGATGAATTTCTAGCACATGTCCACAAAACCAGTTACAGTAAAGTCTTAAGGCTTTTACTAGCACAGTGGTTCTCAACCTATTTATTGTTGTGGGCCACTATGTGGCCCACAATTAGAGTTGCCAGGCTTCCGGTTTTCAACCAGAATGCCCGGTTGAAAAGGGACCCTGGTGGCTCCAGTCAGCACCGCTGCCTGGGCCATTAAAAGTCGGGTTGGCAGTCCAGCGGGGCTAAGGCAGGCTCCCTGGCTCCCGGAAGTGGCCAGCATGTCTGGCTCCTAGGCGCAGGGGTGATGAGGGAAGATCCGTGTGCTGTCCCTGCCCTGAGTGCTGCCTTTGCAGCTCCCATTGGCTCCCCACACCCAGTGGGAGATGCTGGGGTGGCACCTGCAGGCGCAGAGCTGCCTGGCTGCCCCTGCGCCTAGGAGCCAGGCCGGACATGGCAGCCGCTTCCGAGAGCTGTGTGGAACCAGGGCAGGCAGGGAGCCTGCCTTAGCCCTGCTGTACTGCCAACCAGGAGCCGCCTGAGGTAAGCGCCGCCCAGCTAAAGCCTGCATCCCAACCCCTGTCCCCAGGTTGGAACTCCCTCCCACACCCTAACTCCCTCCCAGAGCCTGCTCCCCAACCCCCTGCCCTAGCCCTGAGCCCCTTCCTGGAGCCTGCATTCCATACCTCCTGCACCCCAATCCCCTGCCCCAGCCCCCTTCTGCATCTGAACTCCCTCCTGGAGCCCACACCCCCTCCTTCGCCCCAGCTCTGAGCCCCCTCCTGCACCCAAACTCCCTCCTGGAGCCCAAACCCTGCAACCCCTCCTGCACACCAACCCCAGCCCTGAGCCCTCTCCTGCATCCCAAACCCATCATCCCTGGCCCCACACCAGAACCCGCACCCCAGCTGGAGCCCTCACCCCCTCCCGCACCAACTCCCTGCTCTGGTCCAGTGAAAGTGAGTGAGGGTAGGAAACAGCGAGCGACAGAGGGAGGGGGGATGGAGTGAGTGGGGGTGGGGCCTTAGAGAAGGAGCAGGGCAGGGTAGGCCTTGGGGAAGGGGTGGGCCTTGGGGAAGGGGCAGGTGCGGGGCAAGGGTGTTTTGGTTTTATGCGATTAAGAAGTTGGCAACCCTACCCACAATGTGTTACCTGGGCCGCAGTTTGAAAATCACAACGCCCCTCCCCCCCAAAAAAACCTCCTACAGACCCCTATGCCCAACACCCCGGCCTACCCACAGATCTCTCCACAGAGTGGGGCCAGGAGGATACCCCAAGCGCAGGGCTGCAGGGCAGCCCCTATCCCCCTACCCCCCTGACTGTGCCACGTGGCAAACCTGAGCCCGGACCCTGCCGGGCAGCCCTGAGCCTGGACCCCACAACGTGGGGTCGGGTGGCAGGGCAGAGCAGCCCCGAGTCCAGACCCTGCCACGTGGGACTGGGCTGCCCGGCAGCCCTGACCCTGGACTCCGCCACATGGGACAGGGCAGCCAGGGCTCTGGACGCTGCCACACCAGGCACGGCGGCAGGGCAGCCAGGGCTCTGGACCCTACTGCACCAGGCGGTGGGGCAGCCTGCCCCCTTGACTCTGCGGGCCCAGCGGCCTTTAAGGACACAGCTGAGCGACAGCTGTGTGCTAATTGGGCCGCATGCAGTTGAGTACCACTGTATTAGCAGAAGAAACTTGCATCTGTAAAGTGTCTAACCAGAAACTTTTAAACTATTGCCAGACTGCTGACTGAGCTCTGTGTCAGCCCTGTGATGTTTTACCTTCTTCGTGTTTCTGTCATTACATTCACTATGTTGCTGAAGCAAAATCTCTGATACTTATCATGTTTATTTAACTTAGGATATCCACTGTTAGATTAGATCTGTAGAAGTAGTGAGTTTAAAAACAGTCTTGCTGGGATCAGAGCAATTTGGAATGGCTTTGAATCCAAGTTCATGATGTGACCAATAGACTATGGGTAGTAGCAGAGGAATACTTCCTTAATGGACACATGGTATGGTATATACCATGGTATGGTATATATCACATTGTTTTATAAGACCAAGTAGGTTTTGTTTATGTCATCTAAATATTACAGTAGTTGTCTTGGCAAAAGATGCTTCAGTAGCCCGTACAGAACATTAGACTTGCAAATCTTAATGCAGATAGTAGAATGATACTGAACCATACTCTGTCCTCATTGGAGGTGAATAGGTGTAAACGGGGCAGAATTTGGCCCAGTATATTTTTCTTTCAAGCGAAGACTAAAAATATAGTAGCTAGGTAGTGGAGGTTTTTTTTCTATATTAATGGAATAGCATTGTATAATAAATTTATCTGTATGCAATTGGTAATTCTAGATATGATCCCTTAGACTGTTGGTTCCATGGAGACTTAAGTTTGCAAACAGATTAAATACTGTTTTGACACTTGTAATATTGTAGGTTCTCAAAGAATTATCAAATGTCTTGACTTACAACAGGCTTTTTCCTTTGCGTATTTTAGGGTTACCATTCGTCCGGATTCCCCCGGACATGTCCGGATTTTTGAGCTAAAAATAGCGTCCGGGGGGAATTTGTAAATGTCCGGACTTCCCGCCCCCTATGCAGAGCGCGCGTGGCTAACAG
Organism: Terrapene triunguis; assembly: GCF_002925995.2. Classification (NCBI taxonomy): domain Eukaryota; kingdom Metazoa; phylum Chordata; order Testudines; family Emydidae; genus Terrapene; species Terrapene triunguis. The sequence goes on from NW_020697094.1 coordinate 15,094, forward strand.
GGCAGCCGGCCGGATGGTGCCACTTACATTAGCCTCTGACAGCCAGAGAGAGCCCCTCCTCCCCCCTGCAGCAGAGATCACTCCCTCCCTCCCTGCATTCGCAGATTGCCTCCGGCAGTCTTGAGCTCCTCCCCCGCTCCTCCTCCCCTGCTAGCTAGCCTGCCGGGACGAACGGCTCAGGCCGTTCCTGAGCAAGCTCACAGAGACATTAGGCGAAGGCCAACAACAAGGGGGCTAGGGGGTCGGAGAAGGGGCAGGGAGGTTTTGGAGGGAGCAGTCAAGAGACGGGGGGGTCAGGAGTTCGGGGGGGGGCTTTCTGGGGGTGTGGATAAGGTTTTGGGCAGTCAGGGTACAGGTAGGGGGTAGGATCCTGGGGGGCAGTTAGGGTGGGGGGGTCTTAGGAGGGGGCAGTTAGGGGACAATTAGAGGATTGGGCCAAAAGAAACCTGATGAGGTTCAACAAGGACAAGTGCAGAGTCCTGCACCTAGGACGGAAGAATCCTATGAACTGCTACAGACTAGGGACCGAGTGGCTAGGTAGCAGTTCTGCAGAAAAGGACCTAGGGGTCACAGTGGACGAGAAGCTGGATATGAGTCAACAGTGTGCTCTTGTTGCCAAGAAGGCTAACGGCATTTTGGGCTGTATAAGTAGGGGCATTGCCAGCAGATCGAGGGACGTGATCGTTCCCCTTTATT
>NW_020697095.1:0-6818 GCF_002925995.2 Terrapene triunguis
CTTAAAACTAGTTCATCAAATAGTCAGAAGTAAAGAAAGGGAAACTCGTTTGTCTGGAAGGAAAGAGGTGTTGTCCCTTTAAGGGCTAGCCTTTCTTCAATGCAGGGTGGGAGGAGGGAGGGTGAAGGGAGAAAGGGATGGACAGAAAGGACCGGAAGACTTGGGAAGCAAGTTTTTTGTACTATAGTAATTAAAATTAAAATGTGTATTTTAGATAAGAATGGTCTTTTGAAGGATTTATTTAAAAAACTATACGTCTGAAGATCCAAGCATTTAAGGCTAAAGATGAATACTCAGATTGTGGATCTAAAAATCTATGCAAGGATTTTTTAGAGATGTGATTTTATAATCTTCAGCAACTTTCTAATGAAATATTTTTAAAGCAAATTTTAAACAAAGGTTCTGTAGACTAACATGTTCTGAGTAAATATTACAGTAATGCACAACGGTTTTTGTCAGTAAACTCAGGCCTTGGCTACACTGGCAATTCACAGCGCTGCACTTGCTGCGCTCAGGGGTGTGAAAAAACACCCCCCCTGAGCGCAGCGAGTACAGCGCTGTAAAGCGCCAGTGTAATCAGCACTTGCAGCGCTGCACTCTCCCTCACAGCGCTGCAAGCTATTCCCCTCGGAGAGGTGGAGTACTTGCAGCGCTGCGAGACAGCTCTCGCAGCGCTGGCGGCGCGACTACACTCGCGCTTCACAGCGCTGCCGCGGCAGCGCTGTAAATCCGCGAGTGTAGCCAAGGCCTCAGAAACTGACAGTATATACCTGGGGGTTGGCAAATGCCTGTTAAATGGTTTCATTACCACTTGAATGGCTCTTTGAATGGCTGGAGGCTTTTTTTACTTTTAAGTTACTAGATCCCCTCCGGAGTAAGAGTCACCAGGCTGCAGCAGCTAGCTGTGGGAGCCTGCAGGAAAGGTCAGCACAGGCATAGGAAGAAGCGGAAGGGTGGACACTAAGACCCTGGGGTGCCCCAAATTTTTGGGTGCCCTACGCAGCCACGTTTGCTGCTGCGTATGCCTAAGGACAGCCCTGAGTGGATCACAAGCTAAATATGAGTCAACAGTATAACACGGTTGCAAAAAAGCAAACATCATTCTGGGACGTATTAGCATGAGTATTGTAAGCAAGACATGAGAAGTAATTCTTCTGCTCTACTCCACACTGATTAGGCCTCAACTGGAAAATTGTGTCCAGTTCTGGGCGCCACATTTCAGGAAAGATGTGGACAAATTGGAGAAAGTCCAGAGAAGAGCAACAAAATGATTAAAGACCTAGAAAACATGAGCTATGAGGGAAGATTGAAAAAATTGGTTTGTTTAGTCTGGAGAAGAGAAGACTGAGTGGGGACATGATAACAGTTCTCAAATACATAAAATGTTCTTACAAGAAGGAGGAAGAAAAATTGTTCTTCTTAACCTCTGAGGATAGGACAAGAAGCAATGGGCTAAAATTGCAGCAAGGGCGGTTTAGGTTGGACAGGGTGGCTAAGCACTGGAATAAATTGCCTAGGGAGGTTGTGGAATCACCATCATTGGGGATTTTTAAGAGCAGGTTGGACAAACACCTGTCAGGGATGGTCTAGATAATACTTAGTCCTGCCTTGAGTGCAGGGGACTGGACTAGATGACTTCGAGGTCCCTTCCAGTTCTATGATTCTATGGAATATGGGTGACCATTTATAATATTATGGATACTAATATTACAAAACCGCAATGAATCTTCAAGATATGCCAGGTTCTTAAAAAGAAGGCTTTTAATTAAAGAAAGAAAGGTGAAAGGAAAATCTCTGGGAGAGCGCATACAAGCATCTCTCACAGACAACAATGCCACTATGGATGTAGAAGCCCTCTACACCAATATTCCACACAAAGATGGACTACAAGCCATCAGAAACAGTATCCCTGATAATGTCTTGGCAAACCTGGTGGCTGAACTTTGTGACTTTGTCCTCACCCACAACTATTTCACATTTGGGGACAATATATACCTTCAAGTCAGCAGCACTACTATGGGTACCCGCATGGCCCCACAGTATGCCAACATTTTTATGGCTGACTTAGAACAACGCTTCCTTAGCTCTCGTCCCCTAACGCCCCTACTCTACTTGCGCTACACTGATGACATCTTCATCATCTGGACCCATGGAAAAGAAGCCCTTGAGGAATTCCACCATGATTTCAATAATTTCCATCCCACCATCAACCTCAGCCTAGATCAATCCACACAAGCGGTCCATTTCCTGGACACTACTGTGCTAATAAGCGATGGTCACATAAATACCACCCTATACCAGAAACCTACTGACCGCTACACTTACCTACATGCCTCCAGCTTCCATCCAGGACACACCACACGATCCATTGTCTACAGCCAAGCTCTAAGATATAACCGCATTTGCTCCAATCCCTCAGATAGAGACAAGCACCTACAAGATCTCTATCAAGCATTCTTAAAACTACAATACCCACTTCCTGAAGTGAAAAAACAGATTGACAGAGCCAGACGAGTACCCAGAAGTCACCTCCTACAAGACAGGCCCAACACAGAAAATAACAGAACACCACTAGCTGTCACCTTCAGCCCCCAACTAAAACCTCTCCAGCGCATCATCAGAGATCTACAACCTATCCTGAAAGATGATCCTTTACTCTCACAGATCTTAGGAGACAGACCTGTCCTCACTTACAGACAACCCCCCCAACCTAAAGCAAATACTCACCAGCAACCACACATCACTGAACAAAAACACTGACCCAGGAACCTATCCTTGTAACAAAGCCCGATGCCAACTCTGTCCACATATCTATTCAAGTGACACCATCATAGGACCTAATCACATCAGCCATACCATCAGGGGCTCGTTCACCTGCACATCTACCAATGTGATATATGCCATCATGTGCCAGCAATGCCCCTCTGCCATGTACATTGGCCAAACTGGACAGTCTCTACGCAAAAGAATTAATGGACACAAATCTGACATCAGGAATCATAATACTCAAAAACCAGTGGGAGAACACTTTAACCTGTCTGGCCATTCAATGACAGACCTGCGGGTGGCTATCTTACAACAGAAAAACTTCAAAAACAGACTCCAACGAGAGACTGCTGAGCTGGAATTGATATGCAAACTAGATACAATCAACTCAGGATTGAATAAGGACTGGGAATGACTGAGCCATTACAAACATTGAATCTATCTCCCCTTGTAAGTATTCTCACACTTCTTATCAAACTGTCTGTACTGGGCTATCTTGATTATCACTTCAAAAGTTTTTTTGTTTGTTTTTTTTCCCTCTTACTTAATTGGCCTCTCAGAGTTGGTAAGACAACTCCCACCTGTTCATGCTCTCTGTATGTGTGTATATATATCTCCTCAATATATATTCCACTCTATATGCATCCGAAGAAGTGGGCTGTAGTCCACGAAAGCTTATGCTCTAATAAATTTGTTAGTCTCTAAGGTGCCACAAGTACTCCTGTTCTTTTTGCGGATACAGACTAACACAGCTGCTACTCTGAAACCTCACAGACAACACATTCAAAACACAGAGGATGTTCCCCTGGGCTAAACCTTAGTTACACAAAAGAAATCCCAATTTGATTATCCCTCTAATGCACAAGACAAGTCACAAAAGAAAATAAACATAAACCTATTTATTTCTTCTCTAATATGCACTACTCTGATAAGAGGCTGATTTTTGGATCTTTTTTCTCTCCGGCACAAAACTGAACGAACAAAGGAAAACTTCCCTCCTGCCTCTTGAAAAATCTTGTCCCCCCATTGGTTCCTCAGGTCAAGTGTCAGCTAGGCTAGGTGAGCTTCTTAACCCTTTACAGGTAAAAGAGGCCTTAACCCTTAACTGTCTATTTATGACATAAGGTATCAGTTGAAAAGTTATGATTTGCTAAGTATGATAATCTTGTTTATATGTATGTATCCTCTTTGCATTGTGACTTATAAATATGTGTGATATATCTGTGCTGTGTTCCTGGGTGACACCCCCATACAGATTATCATCAGCACTATCCAGTCTGTTTGTGGCCCATCAAGGGTAATCAGCTATACCAGCGTTTCTCAAACTGGGGTCCATGAGGGCACTCCAGAGGGTCCGAAGGCCCCGCCGACCAAGTCCCCCACCTCCCTCCCAGTGTCTTCTGCACGCTGGGGAACAGCTGTTCAGCAGTATGCAGGAGGCGCTGGGAGGAGGAGAAGCGGGGATGGGGTGCACTTAGGGGAAGGGGTGGAAAGGGGCAGGGAAGAGGAGAAGCAGAGGTGGAGCGGGGGCGGGAAGAGGTGGGGTGCAGCCTTGGGGGAATGAATGGAATGAGGGTGGGGCCTGGGGCTGAGCGGGCGCTTGGGGGTCTGTGAAAAATTTAAAATCAAAACGGGGATGCTCGGGTTGCTAAAGTTTGAGAACCGCTGAGCTCTACAGTGAACCCATTCAGAGAAGCCAAGGGCTATGCCCATGAGTCAGCAGGACATGTAGATACATGCCTATGGACAGGGGACTCCAAGTACCTTTCCATGCCCATGTGCTGTGAGCTTGTGTATGGGACAGAGGAAGTACAATCCACATGGAAAAGGATAGAAAAAGGCAGCTGCATCACCTCCATTTTGTCTTCAGTCCTGCTCACCTCTGGAGTAACTTCTCTACAAATGGAAGCTTTGAACAAAGGTCTGATAGACCCCTCTAAGATTTGGGTGTGTTCCAGAGGGACTTTATAAGCCAGCAAACTCACCAATGCAGCTAAGAACCTGATATATGGACCTTGAAGTCATATGTATCGGATTGCTTTGATCATTTAACAACTCTCTTCTCTTTCTTTTCTTTTCATTTATAATAAAACCTTTAGTTTTAGATACTAAAGGATTGGCTGGTAGCGTAGTATTTTGGGTAAGATCCAAACTAATATTGCCCTGGCAATGTGGCTGCCCCTTTGGGGATCAGAGGAACATTTTGTTAAGTGAATAGAGTTTTAAGTAACTTCTCACTTTACTAGACCTATCTGCTGATTGGGAGCCAGAGACTGGAATGCAATAAAGGGCAGGGGGGGGGGGTGATTTCTTTTTTTCAGCTTCTTGATAACCAGTGTGGGGGATCCAGAGCACAGATTGTGACTGGTTGGTGATTCTAACTACAGTGTTAACCACCATTTCTGGGGGAATCTGCTCTACTTTTTGCAGCCTGCCCTGGCCTTGGCATTGTCAGTGTGGGCTACTCTAGGCACCTCAGATCACATCCCCAGCCCAGCCCCCTTGACCCTGACCCATCCTGTATGGCCACCGATTATACCCTGAGGTTCCTACGCAGTGTTCATTCAGGCAAAATTCCCACTGATTTTGCCCAAGTCAGGAGCTCAGAGTCCAGCCCTTTGAGCTGAGTCTGACAGTGAGATACCTCCACTCCAATGTGACCCATAAGGAGTGCGAAGCTGGAGAGATGGTTACAGCTACAAATGGTGTGAGTGCTGTTCGTGTGCAGAGTGGTGCAGCCGTCTGGAGACCAGGTGCCTTTCCCAGTGATGAATTTCCAGTGAATGCAGTGAGCCTCTTCCTCCTCTTTCTTTGCCTGGAAACAAAAACACCCCATCATCCTCCTCACTGGATCATGGGGAGAATACTCTTTCTTTTGTCACACATCTCTAATAGACAATAATAAACCTCATTGTGCTGCACGTAGCAGCCATTTGGGACTTCCCATTGGAAGTGGAAATACAAGCGAGACCCTCCAGTTCCAATAGCACAAGCCCCTGAGCCCAGAGCTAAAGTGGTAATTCCCTTAACTCTGAGCACTGCAGGGTCTATGACACACTATTGTGCAGTTCCGATTTGAGTCATTAAAAGGCATTCACACACCCGCCCACAAATATCCACATGCACTCTAGCAAATTCATTACTTCATCAAAGAAGGCACCATCTCAAGCTGTTTCCCTGAACTCTGCTATCTATAGGGCAGAGGTCCCCAAACTGTGGGGTGCGCCCCCGTAGGGGGACATAGAGGAACCTTCATAGGGACAATTCCCAGGTCAGCCCCCATGGGAGGCAGAGAGGGAGCACCACCCAGCCCCTCCCCACCCTGAGTTCTGCTCTGGTCCCACCCGTAGCCACATCCCCTACTTCCAGCCCCATGCGTGGCACCGTCCCCAACCTCAGCATGGCTCCACTCCCAGCCCCAGCCCCTTACGGCTCAATTCCCGGCCCAGGGCCGAGGCTGGGGGCAGGGGAGGAGCTGGGAGTGGAGCAGCACCTGGCCATGGGCTTGGCTGCTAGCTCCCACCGCAGCCTGGCTGCTGCTCCACTCCCGCCCCCAGCCTCAGCCCCCAGCCATGGCTCTGGCCCTGCTCATGGCCCCAGAACCAACCCAGCTGCGGCCCCAGCCTCAGCCCCCTTACCCTATCCATGTCCTTTCCCCCTACCCGCGGCCCCGCTCCCATCCCTGGCTCAGATGGAGGGGCGTGAACAGTGGTGGGGGGGGTAATCCTCAAAAGTTTGGGGACCACTGCTATAGGGAGTTGTTTTCCAATTATTCCTGCTCTAAGGGGTGAGTTAGGGACAGTTGTTACTTCTGAGCGTTTTACATGATGAATCATAACCCAATCAAGCCTGGTGTGAACCCTACGTAATGTCCAAAACAGCCCCCGTGTCAGGACTGAAGAAGCTCCCTCTCTTTCTCAGATAACTGTTTCTCAGTCCAGAAAGGCAACACAACTCAAATGCCCTGCAGGAGACGTACCTTTTGAGTGACCAGCTGGAGCCCCGGGCACAGAGCAAAGTAAAAGGATCTACACTCACCTGTCTATGGCGCA
>NW_020697096.1:0-10106 GCF_002925995.2 Terrapene triunguis
ATTATAATCTTAAAGAATTATTGGGATGTGAAAAACTCTGCCATCTGATGCTGTGAGAACAGACGGAATAAATGTGCTTAAGGTATAGTAAGCACAATTACTAAATAATATAATGTATAAGTAATAAAATACTGCAATAGATTAAATGGACCATTGCTTACTCTCCATTCAGGAATTCTGTTTTTTACATTCACAGTTACTTGACACCATCATATCAGCCTGTTCCTAGGCTTTTAGCAATACCCACAGCATTAGAAAAACACAGCTGGCAACATGCATTGCAGTTAGCATAGTTTACACTTTTATGTTCTGCAATCCTATGAATTTTTTATAGAGGTCACAGTTTCATTCTGCTCTCAAAGTAACAGCTTCCACAGTTAGCTGTGGTATAAGCTCACGGTATTATGAATCAGGTTGGCTGGTTCTTTAGTTAGATAATATGCTGATAAAAAGAGGGGTTGAATTTTCATTCATTCATTCATTCATTCCCTAATTGTACATGAAGGTGAATTCTGCAACCCAGAAGTAACAGTTACCATAGAAAACTAAAAGATAATAGGTACCACTTGGAGATAATCACACCACTATGCTCATGAAGCAGAAGAGGCAACTGAAAGCTTTCATTCTCCTAAAATTAGGTTATTTAATTGAAAGTTCTCCTACTCCTTTTTTATGTTTGGGGAAAAAAGCCTATTTTAATATTCCTGCCCTCTATTTATAGAGCTGCACTGCTACAAGTGAGAGAAAATTTACCACAATGGACTAAAGATAATTTAGAAAGTAACTCTATGATGCCTTTGACTTGAGCAGTATTCTGTGTAGGTAGAAGCAATGACAAGTGCATTTTACAGTGGCACCTATATAATACTGCTCAAGATACGCAGACATTTCAAACAAGTGAGATTTGGCTTTTGATCTCTGTGGAGTGCTGTTATTTCCTCCAGGTAGTTGTTTTAATAAGTAGGTCAGTCATGTATTTTAGATGGGAGAGTAAATTTACCGTTTGAACTCTTCTATTTGTGGATGAAAACATTGATTATTACAGTTCTGCGCTGGGTACAAAAGCACGTTTGATGTTTGCTCAGACCCATCAAATATTTATCAATGTTCCTGCAAAACTACTTAAAATTATACTCAGGTGCTGCCCTTTCTCTAAATGTATTATCTCATGGGAAGAGGGGTGGGGGAAGGAAATAAAGCACAAATATTTTTTCTCATAATGCTTAGTGCTAGATAACTACATATAAATTGCAAAATTTTAAATTTTCTTCATGTCTAAATGTCTCCATTATTAGTGTACTCCTCATTCTCCCCCTTATATTCTATCTGAGAAACCTTCGAGACCTGATAAATTTTCATAAATATGCATATTTATTGTTGGAATTATGTAATAAAAAACAAAAAGGTTTACAATACCCCCTCACAAACACCACAATTTGATTGTGTCCTGTAAATTACTAGCTGAGTCCCCTCTCTGTCCCCACAGGCTGAGAATAGTGAAGAGGCAAGTGGTGGTCATTTGAGGGAGTAGGGGAAGGGGGGGACAAGCAGGGGACCTGGGAAGGTTCCACAACTCAATCCCTGTAGAGTTTGGGGAAAGTATCTAGGGGACAAAGTCATAAGAAGAACCAGTGGCTGGAAGTTAAACCAGGCAAAATCAAATTAGAAATAAAGAACACATGTTTTAACTGTGAGGGTGACTGACCAATGGAACAAACTACCAAACAAAGCAGAGAATTCTCAATCTCTTGATGTCTTCAGATCCTGACTGAATATCTTTCTAGAAGATATACTTTATTCAAACACAAATAATTGGACTCATCATAGATGTAACTGGATGAAATTCAATGGCCTGTGTTATACAGGAGATCAGACTAAACAATCTAACAGTCCCTTCTTGAAACTGAAATTTTTCAGCTCATGTGGCCCAAAATCTTACAAACGATGGCCTCTCTTGTTGAGTTCTTCCTCAAGATTTTTTAAAATTATTTGTAGAGAAGGTAAAAGCTGAAGATTCTTCTCATTTTCTTACCCTCCTCTCAAGTCGCATTGGTTTTACCTAGTTTGGAGATGCCATGTTCTTCCTTTAGTTTTAGGCCTGCCTAGTAGGCTTCATCTAAATTTTTTTCATGCCATAGAATGCCTCAATCTTGTCTATACTCCCTCTCCCACCATTGCTACCACTTCTGAAGATGTTTCTATGATAGTGCAATGATGAGAGTTTTCTAAAATTACCTGTGCAGACAAATAATATGTAATTCTGTTAACTAAATATGAAAACTCCACTGATATGAACCATTCAGTACCCGGAAAGATAATGGAGCAAATAAGCAATCAATTTGCAAACACCTAGAGGATAATAAAGCGATAAGTAACAGTCAACATAGATTTGTCAAGAACAAATCATGTCAAACCAACCTAACAGCTTTCTTTGACAGGGTAGCAAGCCTTGTGGATAGGTGGAAAGCGGTAGATGTATATCTTGACTTTAGTAAGGGTTTTGATGTCTCGCATGACCATCTCATAACAAATTAAGGAAATACAGCCTACATGGAGCTCCGATAAGGTAGGTGCATAACGGCTGGAAAACCGTTCCCAGAGAGTAGTTGTCAGTGGGTATACAGTCAAGCTGGAAGTGCATATTGAATGGAGTTCCACAAGGATTGGTCATGGGTCCGGTTCTGTTCAATATCTTTATAAATGATCTAGATAATGACATAGAGAGTACACTTGCAAAGTTTGCAGACAATACCAAGATGGGAGGGATTTCAAGTGGTTTGGAGGATAGGATTAGAATTCAAAATGATCTGGACAAACTGGAGAAATGGTCTGAAGTAAATAGGATGAAATTCAATATGGACAAATGCAAAGTACTCAACTTAGGAAGGAACAATCAATTGCACACATACAAAATGGGAAATGACTGCCTAGGAAGGAGTACTGCAGAAAGGGATCTGGGGTTTATAGTGGGTCACAAGCTAAATATGAGTCAACTGTTGCAAAAAAAGCGAACATCATTCTGGGATGCTGTAGCGGAGTGGTTACCCGCTCCTGCCCTGCAGGGCTAGAAACAGCCTAAGAGAGGGCTGTGGCTGGGGCAGAAGCCTGGGCTGATTGGGGGAAAGTAGGCTCAGCTGGAGCCATGCCCCAATCAGGCCCAGCTGGCCCCTATAAAAGGCTGTGAGCCAGAGGCCCAGGCACTCTCCCCCTGCCTGTAGAGGGAGAAGGGCCTGGCTGCAAGGTGCCAAGAAGGGAACCTAGATTGGAGCAGGGCTGAGGAAAGGCCTAGGGAGCCGGGGAGCTCAGGCCTAGGAAAGCCCCAGGCCGCAGGCCTGGTAAGGCCCATTAGGTATTGGGTTGCAGGGGGCAGCCCATGGGTAGGCAGAGGCAGCAGGTCCGAACCCCCTTTGCCTATGATGACTGGCTTACGCTGCAGTCCGCCCCAGTGAGCGGGGGGCTAGATGGGGACTGGCAGTAGCCAAACACTGAGGTGAAGTGGGGATACTGGGTAGGGGGGTTCCCCTGGGAGGGAGAGACCCTGAGGCTGTGAGGGGTTACTGCCAGAGGGGCAGTACCCCAGGTAAACGGGGCACCGGGGTCCTGGGAGGGACACAAGGCCAGCGGTAAGGTGGATCACCGGCCTGCAGAGGGCGCTCTGGATGCTGGGAGAGCTAATTCCCTGAGGATGACCAGCAGGATGCGCCGCAGTGGTAAGTCGAGCTCCTTACAGATGCATTAGCAGGAGTGTTGTAAGCAAGACATGAGAAGTAATTCTTCCACTCTACTTTACGCTGATAAGGCCTCAGTGGGAGTATTGTGTCCAGATCTGAGCACCACATTTCAGGAAAAATTTGGAGAATATCCAGAGGAGAGCAAGAAAAATTATTAAAAGTCTAGAAAACATGACCTATGAGGAAAGACTGAAAAAACTGGATGTGTTTAGTCTAGAAAAGAAGACTGAGGGGGGACATGATAATAGATTACAAGGAGGAGTGTGAAAATTTGTTTTTCTTAACCTCTGAGGCTAGGACAAGAAGCAATAGGCTTAAATTGCAGCAAGTTAGGTTTAGGTTAGACATTAGGAAAAACTTCCTAACTGTCAGGGTGGTTAAGTACTGGAACAAATTGCTTAGGGAGGTTGTGGAATCTCTGTCATTGGAGGTTTTTAAGAACAGTTTAGACAAATACCTGTCAGGAATGGTCTAGTTATTACATAGTCCTGCCTTGAGTGCAGGGGACTGTAGTAGGTCCCTTCTAGTCCTACATGTCTATGATTCTATAACAAGTTTTCAGAGGTGTGATGGCATGCTATTCCTTTTACTCTTTGAGAAAGTAACATTTTTTGTGTTCTAGGTTCATAGTCAGTGTACTTAATATATGCTGAAACTTCAAGAATTTCTTCATTGGTAGAATGTGGAAGCCCATCAGACAATAAGTTTATGCCCTCAAGGAGGATAGAAATACTTTTTTAAAATCTAAACCAAATGATGAGATCTCAAATCACCAACAGAATGCATATTCTAGTTTCAAAATGACAAATAAATAAGTTTTTAAAATTAATTTAATAGATTTTTATCAGTCAAAACCTGAATTCAGATTTCTAAATTTCCCCTGTGGGAGTTTATGGCATCTCACAACTAATAAAAGAAAGGAACTATTCTGTTTACCCTGCATTAGGTGCTTCCTGGTGTAATCAACACTTATAGGATCATGAGAAACCCAAACTACAAATCCCATGAGGAACCATGATAGCTCAAGTGGGCACAGATTAATGTTGAAATATATCAATTTGGGTCAAATGTTTCAATTTAATTTAGATAAAAAAATAAGAACATTAAAAACATCAGCAAAATCTAAATTGTAGTTTGTGGAAACTGTATTTTTCAGAGAAAAAACATTGACTGAAAATTCTCTGACTAGCTCTACTTCCAGCCCAGTGCCCTGGCCCCTAATTACCATTGTGGTCATGTTGTTTGCACATCTCTAGATCCAGTTTTACTTAATTCCTGGATACAATATGTAGAAGCAGATAACGTAGTCATCCGGATTTAGAAGACAACCTTTTAAGTAATCTGGGTGATGAGACCCTTGCTGAAGCAGTTCTTTGATGAAGTCATATTAAAACTTCTATTCCTATGACAAGGTTCCTTCCTGGACAGATTCACTTTCAATCTTCCAGCAACCAGTTATTTTACATTAGTCTTCACAGGCAGTTAAACAGACATCTTCCATTTGTTACACTGTAAGCTACTCTGAGTCAGTTAGGTTTGGCTACTTGTGTGATGACGGATATGTTCACAGAGAAGAAAAAATATCATTTCCTGCTGAATTATATACAGTTTTGTTCACTAAGGTTCTAGAAATATAGGGAGGATATTCACACTGGTACCTGCAGCTTGGACCCATCTCCTCATGGCTAGTGAAATCAAGTGAAAAACTCTGGATTCACTGGTGAAAATAATTAATGTCTCTTTTTGGGAGGGAAGGGTGCCAGCATTCCTGAAGCAAGTTATTATTAGAGTTGATCAAAAAAACAAGTGTTGACATTGGCAATTTTGCTGACTATCCCGAATTCATTGACTATCTTAAATTACACTTCTTGAGAAAGACGGTTGAGAAAATGGCAGTGAGGAAACTCAGACAGTTATTGGAGTCCTCAGATCACCTTGCTCTCCATCACTTAGGCCAGGTCAACTCTACAAACTTTGGTTTGCATCAAGGGCGCAACAAGGAGGGGTGGGAGCAAGATGCCCAACTTCCCGCCCCCAACCCCTCACTGGAGCTGGCATGATGGAGAGATGGCCAGGCCAAATTTGAGTGGCACTGCAACCCCATACACCTACTCTCCTCCACACTTTTGCAGTCCTTCCAGTCAGTGCCCATGGGTACTGGGCACCCCCAATCCCTGGAGCAGGAGGCATCAGGAACCCCCAGTATCCAGGAGTTCTGGGGTAAGTGGATTTGGGCTTTTAATGCTTCCTGGGAAAACAGACACAGAAGCAGGATGGAATCTGGGGCTCCCAGAACTACCTGGCCCCTGGTGGGGATGGTGGTCTTCAGCCTGACTGCCTCTCTGGGTAAGGGCTTGAGGGATGAGGAGACTGCAGAGCTAGGTGTGGGGGGAAAGATGGAGCTGGCTATGGCTGTGGGGCAATGTGTGGGAAAGAGCACAGGGCTGGGTATGGGACAGGAGGAGGAGGGCTGTGTGTGTGTGTGTGGGGGGGGAAGAACGGGTTGGAGTGCAGAGGCAGCGTGAGAGAGCTCAAGACCGGGTATGGGGGAGCAGCAGGAGGAGAGCCTGCAGCTAGGTGTGGGGGCAGGAGAGGGAGAGTTCTGGGCCCCCCTTAGGAATATTTTGGTTGTGCCCTTATTTGGTATAGTTTTGTTGGTCAGGGATGTGAAAAAACCACCACTGCTAGCTGACAGCTATGCTGACAAAAACTGCAGTGTAAACCACCAGTGTATATGCACCTATGTCAACTATGGGCATGTCTACAGTACAGTGGCACAGCAGTTATGGCACTGGAGCTGTGCCGCTGTAGCACCGTACTGTAGATGCTTCCTACATTGACAGAAGGGTTTTTTCATTGATGTAGCTAACCCACCCATCCAACAGGCAGTAACTAGGTCGATGGAAGAATGTTTTCATCAACCTAGCTGCATCTAAATAGGGGTCTAGGTCAACATAACTACAGAGCTTTGGGCACACAATTTTTTACAGTCCTCAGTGATGTAAGTAGATCGACCTAATATTTAGGCGTACACCAGACCTATGTTGACAGAAGAGCGCCACTGGCACAGTTAATGTTCCTAGGTTGGCAGAAAAACTCCTTCTGTTAGCATAAGCTGTGTCTACACTAGGGGCCTCTATACCAGCAAAGTATTTGTGGTGTAGATGAGGCTTTAGTCTTAAGACTGGTCTATACTACACAGTTAGGTTGAGGTAAAGTAGCTTATGTTGACCTAACTATGTCAGTGTCTACACTACAGCCTTCCTCTCACTGATGTAAGTACCCTACTACACTGACATAATAACTCTACCTCCATGAGAGGCATAAGGCTTATTGTCAGTGTAGAAGTTAGGGTGATGCAATGTCTCTGCAGACACTGCCTTACTTACGTTGGCTGCTGGCTGTCTTGTCAATTTCATGGCAGGAGCCCTGAATTTGACCAGAAAGCCAGGCAACCAGAGCCCAGCTGGATCCTGTTCCCAGCTGGGAGCCAGGGCGAGAAGCCCAGGCATCTGGACCCCGCTCACCAGGGCCAAGAAGCCCCTGGAGCCACTTGCTCCCTGTGGGTAACAGGGAGCCGGGGATGGGGGCCCACCCAGGAGCCTGTGGTGCCGCAGGGCTTCTGGCAGGGAGTTACTGGGCCTCTTGGGTCAGTGGAAGCGCTCCTGGCAAGGACGTGCACTACTGACCCACGGAGAGTACTGTGGACATGCACCACCACAGTAATTACTGCAGTGGCTGTAAGTCGACCTAATATAAGTCGACTTACCTTTCTAGTGTAGACATACCCTTGGAGTCTGCGTCTGGTTCGTAGAACTAGTGTGGAACTGTTCTTCCACCACAAATTTCACTTTGGTGGATGTTGCATTTTCTGCCACAAAAAAATCCGACGGCTAAATCCTGACCAACTCCACTAAATGGGGTTGAAGTCACTATTGAAACCTCCGCCACTTTCTTGCGCGGACAACGCTGGTGTCTCGCTCGCACTTCTCCTCATACACACAGGGCCGGCTCTAGGCACCAGCAAAACAACCTGGTGCTTGGGGCGGCACATTTTTAGGGGCAGCATGGCTGGCGCCGGAATGCCGCCCCTAAAAATGTGCCCCGGCTGCCCTAGCTCACCTCCGCTGCTGCTGCTGCTCGCGCACCGCTACTCGCCTTCCCTCCCAGGCTCTCAAACCTGGGAGGGAGGGGGAGACTTCGAGTGGCCGCGGCGCAGGCGCCGCTTCTCCTCCTCCCTCCCTCCTTCCTAGGCTTGAGAGCCTGGGGGGAGGAGGCAGGGCTGGGGATTTGGGGAAGGGGCGGAGTTGAGGCGGGGGCCGGGGGTGGGGTAATTAAAAAACGGGGGGGGGAATTGTTTTTGCTTTGGGTTGCAAAAATCCTAGAGCCGGCCCTGCATACACACAATCTCTTCTCTCCTCTCCTCACAACTTCACTGCCGCTCTCAGAAGCAAATTCTCTCTCTCTCTCTCTCCACCCACCCACACAGCGTCTGTACCTCATTCACCCCCATGTCTGCCTCACACGTCACACACCGCCCCTCACGCCCGCCCACAGGCGCCCCCTGCCAGGCGCGCCCCGCAGCCAACCCCGCCGGCGGAGAAGGAGGCGGTGGCAGCGGCTCCGCCCCCGAGGGGCGGGACCGGGGCCCTGTCCGGCAGCCGCGCTGACGAGCCGGAGCTCGCTTGGCTGTGGCGCCTGCGTCCAGCCCCACGTAGTTAGGAGCCGCCTCTCTGCACCCGGCTTCTGCATGACCGCTGCTGCCGCCTTCTGCTTGGCCCGGAGCCTGCGGCCGCGCCCGGTCTGGGGGGCGAGGTGAGCGGCTGCAGGGGCGGGGCACTAGGGAGGGGAGCTCCCGGGCTGTCGGGGTGGGGGGGCTGAGCACTGACCTGGGCGTCCTGTTGCCCTGCTGCGAGGCGGGACCCGCCGAACACCCCAGCCCAGTGCCTGGCTGGTTCCGACCAGGACCTGGTTAGGGATGGAAAGTTTCACGGGCAGGGGCGCCCCTCGGGGCCTGTGCAGAGTAACATGGAGCCTCCCTGCCCTCCCCCCCACCCGGGGGGCATGGCTGTGGGGTCCCGTGCAACCTGCAGCTCCCTCCTCCAGGGTCCTACCCTACAGGACACGCCACCCACCCCAGTCCCTGGGAACACCCAGCTACCCCCAAGGAGAGGGCGGACTAGTGAACAATAGGGGCCAGACAGCCCAGCAGGGAGGGGAGAGGGTCCCGGGAGTGTACGCATTGGGAACAGGCAGCCTTACAGTGAGGCATGAGTAACAGTCACTCTGCTTCTAGTGCTGATGTTAATGAGTAACAAACTTTTTCCTCCTGCAGGACTGTGTAACTCTTGTTTTAGCATCTCACTTTTCACACACATGCTAATAGGTGTTTTCTGCTGCCAGAAAGATTGTTTTTGCTCGGTTCATTCCCTCAATTTGTTTTGCAGGCTGAGGGGTCATTTTTATTATAAAGGAGTCATGTTGAATTTTAACCACTTCTTTGTCATTTAAGACACGTTATTTTCTAAGTCAAAAGTCATAGTCTTGCCCTCAAGTTGTGGGGTTTTTTTTAAGTTGACATTGCCCGCTAGTTTATTCCCAGTGTTTAGTTAATATAAACAGCTCTAGGGGTCATAAGCTGTCTCACATGTTCTATGCAGTTGCTATCAGTGTTAGAGAGAAAATATAATAAAAGTTTTATAAACTTTAAAAGTGGCATGAGAGCATGCTAGGTCTTTTTCAAACATTTACATGCTTAAAGATAAACAGGCAAATAGTCCCATTGAGGTAATGGAATTAATTTCATTCTTAAAGTTTAGCATATGTATAAATAGTTGCAGTATTTGGAACTTGAACACTTCTTGTTCAGGTAAGATTTAAAACTTTCTTGTAAAGAGTTGGTAACTAAAAAAACCCTGCAGTATTGTGGTAGCTCCTGAGAACCAGAAAGTGAAACTGACAAGTTTTTTCTTCATCAAGGCTGAATGAATTGCCAAATACACCTCTACCCCGATATAACACGACCCGCTATAACACGAATTTGGATATAACGCGGTAAAGCAGTGCTCCGGGGGGGCAGGGCGGGGCTGCGCAGCGCACTCCGGCGGATCAAAGCAAGTTCGATATAACGCGGTTTCACCTATAACGCGGTAAGATTTTTTTGGCTCCCGAGGACAGCGTTATATCGGGGTAGAGGTGTAGTATTAATAGTGAATTAATTTGGTTTCTTAGTAAAATCAACTGATTTTAAAAACAGATTTATACCCCAAAGTGTCCCTTTAAGTTGTAAAAGATTTTCAGATAGTGCTGAATGAGTCATAGATTCGCTATATTTTAAAGTTGTAAATTTTCAGAGAGAATCTGGTCCTTTATTTC
>NW_020697097.1:0-16598 GCF_002925995.2 Terrapene triunguis
GTGACATTATTATTATTACTGTATTGCATTATTCTCTCACACTCTCCCATCCGTTCCTGGCTCTCTCTGTCATGGGAAGGCTTTTAGCCAGCCGAAGGATTTAGCTGAATTTCCTGGTCCCTGTTTTCAGACGGGGGCTCGTTTTACATTGTCGCACACTGGGACTTTTCCGGAAATTGCTGCCCCGTGAGGCATGTTCTCCCTATTTCTGCATGCTGGGGGAGCGGAGGGGTCTGAAGTTTCTGGAAAGTCTGATGTCAGTGAAGTTTTTATTGCTGATTAATTATTTTCTCAGTATTGTTCAATTTTATATGTTTTTTTCCCCCAAATAAGATGCAAATAAAACTTTTCTGGCAAATCCCATTTTCCTGAGCAGCCTGGGAATTTCATTTGGTTCTTAAGCTCTGGGAGGGAGAAAGACCAACTGTCCCAGACTGGGTGAGTTGTCTCCCTCTGCAGGAATCACTCATTCCCGTCCTTTTACTAATGTCTCTGCCCATCCAGCTTTAGAAGCTGGAATGCAGGTACATCTGTGTCTTTGCTCTTGCAGCTCTGACTGCCACTGGGCTTGATCTCTGGGTCTTCCCTTCCCCTCCACAAGGATTCAGGTGAACTCTGGTAAGCTTATTAGCATGCATGCAGACTCGTTTATTGTTTTCAGTATATTTTCTCTGTAGTTCTTTTACTTTAAGAATGAAATGGGCTTGTATAGAAGGAGCTGTGTGGTGTTAAATATATGGAGATATACCTATCTCATAAAACTGGAAGGGACCTTGAAAGGTCATCGAATCCAGTCCCCTGCCTTCACTAGCAGGACCTAGTACTGTCCCTGACAGATTTTTGCCCCAGATCCCTAAATGGCCCCCTTAAGGATTGAGCTCACAACCCTGGGTTTAGTAGGCCAATGCTCAAACCACCGAGCTATCCCTCCCCCTGTTGACAATCACTGTTTTCAGTCTCTGAAGAGAAAGCAAGAAGGTGTCCTTGGGCAGCCTGTTTCTGCTGTAAATAACACAGTGAAGGCAGGGAGTTGGGCAGCCTGGAAATACTCCACCCAGAAATGTAATGGCTGGGGAGCAGAAGTCTGATATGGGTGCCCTGGCTGCATAGACAACTGGTGCCTCCCTATACTGGGGGGTGGGGGAGCACAATCTAAAGGGGAGGACATGTGACTGCCCCATGTGTATCCCCTGTGCAGTGCCCCCCCCCTTGCATGCAACCTGGGTTCGCAGTGCTCTACCTGCAGGGATGCGGGGCTCACTTTCCTTATCTTCCTGCACCTCCCCCCGCACATTTGGCCACTTTCCCTGGAAGCTGGGTGTGGAGGGGAACAGAGCCGCTTCTGCTTGAGAGAGCCTGGCTGGGAGGCAGCAGCGGCCCGTTTCCTGGAGAGGGGGCAAAGCGGGGGTGGGAGGGGGCGGAGTGGGGGTGGGGCCTTAGGGGAAGGGGCGGAGTGGGGACAGGACCTCAGTGCGGAGAGTGGGTGGAGCACCCCCAGGGAAAAGTAAAGTCATCACCTATCCTTAGCCTATCCTGATTGAGGAGGTCACCCTGAACTGAAATGAACTCGCTAAGCCAGAGGCTCAAATGGCAGACCCCTGTGAAAGTAAGAGGGGGTGGGGACAGGTGTCCCTGCCAGGAGGTGTGGGCTCTATCTCAGAGCCCCCGGCATGGCTTAGCCTGCCCCTCCCCATGGTTAAAAGATAGAGCTAAGTAGGGCTTCATTAGGAGTCTTTTGTTAAGTGCTCACTAGAGCTGAAATCACTTGTTGTGGGACAGCATTTCTGCCCAGCCTGCTTCAGCAATGAAGTCCCCCCGCCCCCCCCCCCCCCCGAGCTGACAATCACTGAGAGCTGGGGGGGAACCTCAAGAGACTGACCTGCCAAGTCACATTAGAGAAGCAGGTGCCAGCAGAAGGTGACTGCATGCAGTGCAGCTCCTGGTAGGGCAGCCATTGGAACGGCAGCTGGGGGGGCAGTGGAACGGAACGGCGGCTGGCTAGCAGGGCAGTAACGCCAGAGTAAGTGCTCAAGCAAAGCGCCTTCTTCCCCGGGAGGGAGGTGAACTCACACAGATGCACCTCTGAACTCTGGGCCCTCACTGACCAAGGACAACCACTGTGAGTGAGGTGTGGTGAGGGAGCACAGAGGAGCATGGTAAAGGAGCTTTTGGTTGTAGAACTCAGGAACCTGAAGCAGAAGAAACTGCCCCACTCACTCTGGGGTGGGTGTCCTGCTCACAGTTTTGTGATTATGAATCTTGCTTGCAGCATTTTCCTTAATTAATGTCGGGTGGCTTCTCTCCTTTCATAAAAGTTTCTTTTCTACACTCAGACTCTGTGCTTGCGAGAGGGGAAGTGTTGCCTTTTAGAGGTGCCCAGGGGTGGTGTGTAATGTTCCCAAGTTACTGGGTGGAGGCTCGAGCCAGTTCTGTGTTGGATTGTTGAAAAGGAACCACTAGATATTGAACCCGGCCCTGGTTGCTGCCGACTCCTTGTGGCAGAAGTTACACATACAAAATAAACTAATGTATTTGGTTAGTGTCACTCTCTTGTGGGCAGGTGATGCATCAGATTCTGCAGTTTTTCACTGGTACTTTTTATACAGACCTAAATGTTTCTACTTCACAGCTTCTGACAGTATGCATAGCATTGTATGAATGAGATTTCAAGGGAAAATTTCTCATATTCCGATGGGCCACACATAGCTCAGGTGTTTCATCTTGTCCCAAAGAATGAACAATCAGCTTGTCCATGCTTTCATCAGGAACTTAATATCCATATCTGTGAAACATAACTTCATGTGCATCAATCAGTCTTCAAAAATGTCTTCCTTACCAGATGATCTCCCTTGGCAAAATATACCTTCTTTGTATAGATCATAACTCCAGTCATCTTTTCTATCCTTTTGCCCTTCATCGCTGTACAGGAACAGCTTTCCATTTTGGGGGTTAGGAGCTGGGAGAGTCTGTGATGGGACCCCTGGGCTACAACCTGGAAAAGGGGTATCACTGTGCCCCCTTAACTCTCCAGCCTGGGCTGTCTCTCACAATGCTTTGCTAGTGACAACCAGCAAACCCCTTCATGTGCTGTTATCACTCAGCACATCAGCACGTGGAGCTGCACACCCAGCTAGATTGCAGGAATACCCCAAAGCCACTCACAAATCACACAGAGAAAGGCACCAGCCAATTCCCTCCAGCTTTGCACGCCACAGCTGTACCGTTCTGCCCTGGTCAAAAGGCTGACCAGGGTAATTTTATTACCCGGTCCGCCCCTTCCTCCATGTGGAGAGGATATGCACAAGCCTCTGTAAACTGAGTTGAGGTTTCCCAAGCACTTCAAGCAACATACACTGTTTTAGGTAAAGTATAAAACAGATTTATAGAAGATAAATGCACAATCTAAATCTTAAACCTTATTACACTAGGCAGTATTTAGAGCCACAATTTTCCTCACCCCACTGGATGTTACAGTTCATAATACACAGGCTTCCCTCTTTAACTTAGACCAATCTCCTTAGGTGAAGTTGTTGTCTTCTTAGCGTTCCTGTTGATTCCAGAGTAAGTGCGGGAGGAGAAAGGCCAAAACATGATGCTACCGTCCCTCAATTTATATTCTCAGTCCATGTGCCTAGCAGACGCTTGCCCAGACATGTCCCGGTGAGCTTTGCTGAATCACAGTGAGCGAGTAAATCCCCATAGTGTGGGCTTGTGCAAGTGAGGCATAGAGTTGATTACTGGTCAGTTAACACCCACCTGGCAGTAGAGATTCTCAAACTTACAACATGTTTCAGTACCAACCATATAGCAAGATCTCATAACTGCATACATATTAACGATGTGCATAATTACAGGGTGTTATTTTGAGGTACATCGTGTCACAGAGTCCATTTTTTTTCTTTTATTGGACTTCTTAAAATATCCAGTGCCTCTTGTGGTGAAAGTGGTCCTAACTTACTCATATAAACTAATCTACGCATGCTGGAGAAAATAAAAACGAAATCATTTATTTTACTACAGTTGTGTACTTATGAACTGCAGGTTTCATTAAAGCTTCCTCAAAAGCTTTGCGCAACTCATGCTTTGCACAGTATAGGGCAGACATGCCGCCAGCTGGACAGTTGTCAAGAGGCAACTGACTATAGAGTAGGATGAATAAAATATAACAACATTTGCCATTGAAGTGCCACTCACTACCAATTGAACTATTGGCAACAACAACAGATGTAGAATTGAGGGGCCTATTCTGGACCTATCTATTCCAGACATAGGTGTGCACCCATAGGATTTGAATGCTGCAAGCCGGGGTGGACATGTCACGGTTCCATACTTCAGTGAAGCAGAGGTGAAAATACTGGGTAAGCAGCAGGCTGTAGTCAGGAATTAGTGCTAGAAGAGAAAAGGTTTCAGGAACAGAATGAACCTTCAGATTCTTCAGATTCAAGATGCAAGATCTTGAGTTCACAAGACTTTTTCACTGACTGATGGGCAGCAACCAAAAGTAGGTGCCAATTTTCTGCATGATCAGAAATAACGGAGAACATTGCCTAAACCCAGTATCCTGTAGGGATCCAGCTTCCTTTCTGTGTGTGGAAGAGAAACAAGGAAAGGTATGCCTCAACAAAATTACACCCCCACACACACACAGCCTACCAAAACTCCCTCTCTGGGGTAGTTACAGTTTGTCTTGTGTGCTGGAAACTTGCAAGATTAGACTCAGAGGAAAAGGGTGGGAGTTATAGATTGTTTGACAGATTTCTTTTTTGATTGGGAGAGGAAAGTTTCCATCTCTTCCTGAGCAGTGACTTCGTTAATTGCAGACACCAGGGAGATGGATGAAAGACAAATCTAAATTATGGTTCTAGTGACATCACTGTCGCCCACTGCCACGCTCCTTGTCCCACCAAAGGCAATAATATGGCCTCCACTGCTTCCTCCATATAAGCAGTGCACTTGACTGGAGAGGAGGGGTGCACATTCTCCTGGGTCCCTGCCCTTCTCCCCCCCCAACTTAGCTCACCTTTGCATCTCTCCTTCCTCGGAGCAGGAGAAGGAAGGGAGGCAGCTGATTCCACCGCCCCCTTACCGGTGCTCCACTTGGGCACATGGGCTGCAGCATTCTTGTTTTGCACAGGCAGGGAGTAGTCTCTCTCTGCCAGAGCCAGCCAACCCTGACGTGGCATCTATTGGGGCCAGCCAGAACTGCAGTCCAACCCTAGCAGCTGAGCGCTATCAACAGTGGCATCTAGCAGCAGCAGCAGCAGCATCTATAGCTCAGCCAGAAACTGGGAGCTGCCCGGCCAAACAAAAAATGTAAATGACACCTTGCCTGGTGCATGCCTGTGCCCCCTCAGGGAGGTGGGCCCCACAGGTTGAGAACCTCTGTCCTGCTCCCTTCAAGGGGACCAAGAGACACCCAGCGTTCCTTGAGCATTTTGATCTTTATCAAATATATACAAAGGAAGAGGCAGATGTTGTTACTAAAAACATTCTCCAGCCTCCATGTTGTTTGCCTGATCTCTATTCTGAACAAGCAGGAGCTACTTCACTCTAAGGTGGGAACTGCCAGTCTTTAGTTGGCAGAAGCCTAGGGTGACCATACGTCCTGTTTTTGCCAGGAAAGGTTGGTGACCAGATGTCCTGATTTTATAGGGACAGTCCCAATATTTGGGGCTCTTTCTTATATAGGCACCTATTACCCACATACACACACACTCTGTCCCCGTTTTTCACCCTTGCTATCTGGGCACCCTAAGGAAAGGTTCCTTTTTTAAGCCCTGTTCCAGCAGTCCCGACTTCTTTTGGCAAAAGTGGGCATTTGTCCCATTTGCTCTTGCCAAATTGATCAGTTAGCAAGAGCAAACAGGACAAATGCCCACTTTTGTCAAAAAGGTGGGATGAGGAGGAATGCGGGGGGGACAAGCGGCGATGCCAGCCCCATGCAGGGGGGGAGGCAGGCAGGGCTCGAGAGAGCAGCAACACCAATCCCAGCCTCACATGGGGGGCGAGCAGCGACGACAGCCCCAGCCTTGTGCAGGGGGAGGGGGGAGGCCTCGGGCCAGCTCCGCGCGTGGATGGGGAGAGGGCTTTGGCTAGCCTCACATGGTGCCCCATTTTCCCTTTGGGAAATATGGTCACCTTACAGAAACCCCAAAATGTCTAAGATGGTGTCCTGGCAAAACGCTGTGTGTGTTTGTAGGGGGTCCACACCAGGGCCAGCTTTAGGACCTGCGGGGCCCGATTCGAGTACCCGGCGGTGGTCCAGGTCTTTGGCGGCACTTCAGGGGCAGGGGGTCCGCTCCGTGTCTTCCGTGGCACTGAAGGACCCCCCGAAGCCAAAATGCTGCCAAAGACCCCGGAGGACCTTCCCCCCCGACACCGGAGCGGACCGCCACCGGGTGAGCCTAAGGCACGGGGCCCTCTTACCCGATTCCGGGGAATCGGCCTAAAGCCGGCCCTGGTCCACGCAATCATTACCCTGAGGTAAAGCAGCAGTGAGCATGTGCCAAGTTAATAGCTACTGAGCATGTGCAGGATGAGGTGAGAGAGAGGTAGACCAGCTGGCTGGTCACAGCCCACTCAGAGGGTTACAGCTAGTTCTAAAGGTCAGAGCTGTCAATCAGCGCTCTGAGCTACTGGTTGGTACTGAGCCTATGTGAATATGATAATTGCTGCTAAGAACAGAAAGACATAGGGAAGGAGCCAAAGTGCAGCATAAAAAACTGGCTGCCAGGAAGTAGATTTGGATTTGGAGCGAGCGAGCGCAGTTGGGGGGAGGCGGAGGGAGAAATTGGAAGCCAGCAAAAATATCTGCTGAAAGAGCTGCCAGAGGGAGAGATCACAGGGGCTGACCAAGAGGGCAGAAGAACAGCTTGGAAAGACGGTTGAAGGAAGCTGAAACAGCAGGAGCAGCATTAATAACACACTAACTAATGCATGAAAGGACAGAGTAAGGAAAGCTGCTGTGACCAGGGCAGAGAAGCAGGAAGCACCGGCAATTTAAAGGGATACGTTATAAATCGGTTGGTAAGCTGCTATTTTTAATTATAGTACAGTGTGACATAGTATAGAGGATGTGTGTGTTTATGTGCTTATAAGAATGCATAAAATTCTGTTATTAATTGCAATTGACATGTGTAACCTTTAAAGCAAATAAAAGAACTGTTGTCAGCAATTTGTTGCAAACTGGCCATTTAAACAATATGCCATTATAGTTTGAATGCTCTTTAAACTTGCACTAGGGGATTTATGCCTTGTTTAGGATTTTTAGAACGTACTGTATGAGAGATTAATAGCTTCATTAATAAAAGGATACTCTGTTTTGGAAAAGAATACAGCCTGCGTCAATTACTTTATTAGAATGTTATATCCCTGTCCTTTAGTATTTTCCTTAACAACTCTGGTTACCCTGGAAACATTGCCCCAGCACAAGGGGGCAATAGGCAGGTTTTTCCAGAAACACCCAAGAATCCATTTTTTGGGATAACAAAATGAGTCAATATGGAAGGCTGTAGAGGGGCTGTAAGTTCCTCATTTACACAGCTCCAGAGGCCCTAACATCATGACACTTCTCTCTTTCGCTGCCTCACTTGGAGTGTTAGGTGCTAGGGCCCTGCACACAGGTGTAAGTATTGCAGATTCGCCCTCAGGAACTAGAGAAGTGTGCAGAGGGGTCCACCAGGGAGACAGTACCCTTCTCCTTCAACCCAGGAGGAAGATTAGACTGAGCTTGTGTTTTGCTGTTCTTAAGCACTAAAGGAAAACCCTGTGTGTGTGTGCGCGCGCATGCACTGAATCAGGCCTGACACATATACTGGTTTTTCCCTGCAGCCTTGATTTTTGGCCCTTTCTATAGAGAAATTGGATCATCTGATTCAAGGTCTGGTATGGGCAAAATTCATATGAGGTCAGAGAGGGATTTATATGTGTGGGTTAGAAATAGCCCTGGCAGAAAATGCTTCAACATGAGCTCCTGTTTCCCTGTTCTCTCAGAATATAGATGATCCAAACCTGGATGTGGCTAGAATGGGCTAACGACAGTGCATAATTAATCAGTTCTTATTACTCAAATATTCTCCAGTTTGGCTAACTGTATTTGCTGTATTTTAAGTTAATTGTCTGTACTAAAATGCTCTTCTGGCATACTTTTGTTCCCTGTGCCACTTTGGAACCAAGTGCTCTGAGCGGTTTTATTAATAAAGCTGTTTGCTGCCCAGCGTGGGCACTTGGAGGTGGGCTCAGTAGAGGTTTTCTGCAGTCTAGTGTTCTTCTGTTGGGGGGTTGTATTATGTGTATCATTTTGGCCCCTGAGCTGCCTCGAAGCCAAGTGTTCTGGGTCCTTTTTAAAGGTGCTGGGCTGGTCGGGGCTAATAACAGTGCATTGTTAGTGAGTTCTCATTACTGAAATATTGTTCTTAGGTGTCTGTAACATGGTCCAGTGTGGGGTTGTTGTTGTTTTTTCCCCAATAATTGCATTTATTAAAATGTCATTCTGGCTTTTACACCATGCCAGTAATTGCACAGGAGAGGTCCAACTCTTCTAGCTAAGGATGAGAACAGCTTCCTGTGTGAAAGTCAATGATTCTATGTGCTCTAAAATCCTCATGCTGATGCATTTTGGTTTGAAATGTGGTGTGCCCCAGAAGAGGGAGCAGATTTCGAGATCTGAGGCTTCAGGGACCATCTCTGCACTAAGAGCAGCAGCTCTGGGACTCACCGAGATGGGGTGAGGAGGGGCAGTTTGTGCAGAGTCCAGATTTCTCCTGCCAGTCCTCTGCAACACACAGATCCCTGTGCGCCCTCCTCAGTCTGCCTCCCCACTGCCAATGCATCTCCCTGTCTAACCCTTGGTCTGCTCCCTTCCCCACACAAAGGCATCCCCTTGTGACCTCCTTCCTCTGTCTCCTGCCCTCCCGACATCCCTGTGTCCAATCTTTGGCCTACCTCCTGCCCTCACCCCTCTAGTCTCCCTGCACCTTACTCAGTCTACTTCCTAGCTGCTGTCGCAGATCCACAGGATCGGTGCTACATCCCCAGCTTTTAAACAGTCCCTGGGAGCAGTGGTACACATACCCCTGGGTGTACGCAGAGGTCTTCCAAGAGGTACTCAACTCATCCAGATCAGTGTTTCTCACCCTGGTGGTTGCAACCTCCATGGGGGTCACAGAACGGTTTTAGGATGGTCACAAGTGCAGGGCTGGTGTTAGGGGATGGCAAGCAGGGCAATTGCCCAGAGCTCCCATGCCATGGGGGCCCCTGCGAAGCTCAGTTACATGCTTCACCCCTGGGCAGTGGGGCTTGGGCTTCAGACAAGGCTCAAGTGAAAAACAGGCTCAAGTATCGCACTGAGAAGTAAGTACAATATTTATATTCCCATCCATTTATGTAAGAATTATGTGGTACAAATGAGAACGTGGGCATTTTTTCAGTAACAGTGTACTGGGACACTCTGGGATTTTTCTGTCTGATTTTATAAACAAAGAGTTTTAAAGTGAGGTGAAACTTGAGGTACATAAAGCAAATCAGACTCTTGAAAGGGGTAGAGTAGTCTGGAAAGGTTGAAAGCCACTGCCTTGCAGGATCCCCTTCAGTGGGCCAGACCACCAAGAGGTCCCGCTCTTTTGCAAGGGGAGGCTACGTGGCCTCACTGAGCCCTAGAGTCATCCCCTGGGCTCCAACCCTGCTGCTTCATGCTGTGAGCTCTGCCCAGTGAGCCCGACTCCTGGGCAGAGACCTGTGCACACTGCAGGGCCCAAGGCATCTCAGTCAGGATTTGCAGTGACACCCGGCAGCCTTTTCCAAACAAAGTAGGGTTTATTAGTCCACTGGGACCCAGCACGGGGAAGCCCTGAGATGAGCAGATAAGCAAAGGTTAAGCCATAGCCCATCCTGGCCAAGCCAGTGCAATCAGCCAGCCAAGCTGTGATGGATTCCATTACCGGCCCTGTCTCTTTGGGTGTGTCCACACAGCAACTAGACAGCTGCAGCTGGCCCATGCCAGCGGAGTCAGGTTCGCGGGGCTCGGGCTGTGGGGCTGTTTCATTGCGGTGTAGACATCTGGGTTGGACCTGGGCTCCAAGACCCTGTGAGGTGGGAGGGTCCCAGAGCTGGACTCCAGCCCGAGCCTGGAAGTCTACACAGCAATGGAACAGCCCCTCAGCCAAAGCCCTTTGAGCCTAAATCGGCTGGCACAGGCCAGCAGCGGCGTTCTCTTTGCTGTGTAGATATACGCTCTGTCAGTCCAAGGCGAGAGCTCTGTGTCTGTCCAGAGGGCAGCACCTAACTCTGGCACCTTTCCCATTTGTTCTCTAACTGGGGCCTCAGCTTTGCTCAACTTCGCAACCCAGCCGTGGGGGAAATCTCCTTCCTCTGGGTGGTTGGTTGCCAGGGGTGAATGTCCCAGCCACTGGGGTGTCCACTGTCTTTTCAGATTCTCCATTGATATGGGGGTCAGTTTCCAGCCAGTCCTTTAATGACCCAGTCATTCTGCCCCAGACAGCAAGGTGACAGCCCCCTCCCAGCCCCGTATGTCTTCTCTGCTGCTCCAGGAGCAGCGTTAACCCTCCTGCACCCACTGGGTAGCAATGTAAAGCAGAAATGGAAATTGAGGCACACACATGGGAGTCATGAAAATATTACAGAAAATTCCCACTTTGTCATGCCTCCCCCATGCATGTCCCTCAGTGTCCTCCTCAGCCTGACACTCCTGCACTGTCCTTGGTTAACCTCCTCCCCCCACCCCCACATCCACCTGTGCCTTTTTCATTCTACCTCACATATCCCCTCTTTCCGCCTCAGACTCACTTTGACCCCCAAACACAGACTCATCCCCGAATCCCTCCTTAGATACTGCCACCATGCATTACCATGCACCTTCCTCTGCATTCCACCCCTCCCCACACATGTCCCCTATGTCTTCCTCACTGTGCACCCCCACATCCCTAAACCCCCCCTGTCCACCTGCTCCTTCATTCTACTGCTTCTTCCTCTAGCTCCCCATTTTCCCATTGTTCATCATAGCTACATACCCAGTCTGCTAACGCCCAAGCAGAGTCTAGCCTCAGCCTACTAGAGCTACTATAAGGTGAGTGCATAATTGGTTGGAAAACTATTCTCAGAGAGTAGTTATCAGTGGTTCACAGTCATGCTGGAAGGGTATATCAAGTGGGGTCTCCCAGAGCTCAGTTCTGGGTCTGCTTCTGTTCAATATCTTCATCAACGATTTAGATAACGGCATAGAGAGTACACTTCTAAAGTTTGCGGACGATACCAAGCTGGGAAGGGTTGCAAGTGTTTTGGAGGATAGGATTAAAATTCAGAATGATCTGGACAAACTGGAGAAATGATCTGAAGTAAATAGGATGGCGGAAGGGGAATGCTCAGGGGCACAGGTGGAAGCAGGGGCTAAGGTCTGTGAGGGGGGAATGTCGGGGGGAGAACAAGAGCAGTGGAAGCATGTGACCGTGAGAAGCAGGCCAAGGAAAAGGAGGGCTAGTGAGGGGGAAATAGAACTCAGGAACAGGTTTGGGTGTTTGGATAACGAGGAGGGGAGGCAGCAGGCGGTAACTGATGGTGGGAGGCAGAGGAAGAAGAGAAGAGCGGCTAGTCCAATAGAGAGAGGGGAGGAGTTGATGGAGACAGCATCAATACTTAGCCCGGGGAGGATACAGGATGGCACTAGGGGGACTATAAGGGAAAATAGAAACAGACAGGAGTTACGACTACAGGGAACAGGGGATAGATTAGTAGATCGCACTGTCACCAGGCAAAGGCAGGTTTATGTGATTGGAGACTCTTTATTGAGGAGGTTAGACAGGCCTGTGACCAGGGCGGACCCAGAAAACAGAAGGGTATGCTGTCTACCAGGCGCTAAGATACGGGATGTGGACCTGCGGTTGAAAAGGATCCTAAAAGGAGCGGGTAAGAACCCCTTGATCATCCTTCACGTAGGAACGAATGACACGGCTAGGTTCTCGCTAGAGAGAATCAAGGGAGATTATGCCAGGCTGGGGAAGACGCTTAAGGAAGTTGAGGCTCAGATTATCTTCAGTGGGATTCTGCCTGTTCCTAGAGAAGGACAGCAAAGGGCAGACAGAATTGTGAGGATAAATAGCTGGCTAAGGGAGTGGTGCTATAAGGAGGGCTTTGGGATGTATGGCCACTGGGAGGCTTTCGGGGACAGACAGCTGTTCTCACGGGATGGACTTCACCTGAGTAGGGAAGGAAATAGACTTCTGGGAGGGAGGCTGGCTCATCTCATCAAAAGGGCTTTAAACTAGGAATTTGGGGGAGACGGTTGGGAGATGTCCAGTTAATCTCCACGCCAGATTCCAACATTGAAAAGGAGGGTGAAGAGATAAGCACAGATATAGGTACGGGAAAGGGATTGGACATAAGAAGGAGGGGGCGGATGGACAGTACGGGGTCCGTACCAAATTGCATAATGGGTGAAAGGATAAACAGCATACAGTAAAATGTTTATACACCAATGCGAGAAGCCTAGGTAACAAAATGGAGGAATTGGAACTCCTGGTCCAAGAAATGAAACCGGATATCGTAGGAATAACCGAAATGTGGTGGAACGGTAGTCATGACTGGAGTACAGGTATGGAAGGGTATGTGCTGTTTAGGAATGACCGGAAAAAAGGTAAAGGTGGAGGAGTGGCATTGTATGTCAATAATGAGGTAAACTGTAAAGAAATAATAACTGATGGAATGGATAAGACAGAGTCTGTCTGGGCAATAATTACACTGGGTAAAAGAACTACTAGAGCCTCCCCTGGGATAGTGCTTGGGGTGTGCTATAGACCGCCGGGATCTAGCCTGGATGCGGACAGAGAACTATTTAATGTTTTTAGGGAAGTAAAAACTAATAAGAGCTGTGTAATCATGGGGGACTTTAACTTCCCAGATATAGATTGGGGAACAAATGCTAGTAACAATAATAATAGGGCTCAGATGTTCCTAGACGTGCTAGCAGATGAATTCCTTCATCAAGTAGTAACTGAACCGACGAGGGGGGATGCCATTTTAGATTTGGTGCTGGTGAGTAGTGAGGACCTCGTTGAGGAAATGGTTGTAGGGGACAACCTTGGCTCGAGTGACCATGAGCTAATTCAGTTTAAACTAAATGGAAGGATTAACAGAATTAAAACTGTGACTAAGGTTTACGATTTCAAAAAGGCCAACTTTAATAAATTAAGGCAACTACTTAGGGAAGTGGATTGGGCTAACATACTTAGGGATCTAAAGGCAGATGGCGCCTGGGATTATTTCAAGTTGAAGTTGCACGAGCTGTCCGAGGCCTGTATCCCGAGAAAGGGAAAACAGTTAGTAGGCAGGAAATTTAGACCTAGCTGGATGAGCGAGCGTCTCAAACGGGCGATTAAGAAAAAACAGAAAGCGTACAAAGAATGGAAGAGGGGAGGGATCAGCAAGGAAACCTACCTTATTGAGGTCAGAGCATGTAGAGATGCAGTGAGAAAGGCCAAAAGCCGTGTAGAGTTGGACCTTGCGAGGGGAATTAAAACCAATAGTAAGAGGTTTTATAGCCATATAAATAGGAAAAAAACAAAGAAAGAGGAAGTGGGACCGCTGAAGAATGTAGATGGAGTGGAGATTAAGGATAATCTAGGCATGGCACAATATCTAAATGAATATTTTGCATCGGTCTTTAATAAGGCTAATGAAGGGCTTAGGAATAGAGGGAGCAGGACAGAGGGGAATAAAGGAGGGGGGGTTGACATTACCGTATCGGAGGTGGAAGCCAAACTTGAACAGCTAAACGGGACTAAATCGGGCGGACCGGATGAGCTTCATCCGAGAATATTGAAGGAACTGGCGCCAGAAATTGCAAGCCCCTTAGCGATAATTTTTAATGAATCTGTAAACTCGGGGGTGGTACCGTTGGACTGGAGGATAGCTAATGTGGTTCCTATTTTCAAGAAAGGGAAAAAAAGTGACCCGGGTAACTACAGGCCTGTTAGTTTAACATCTGTAGTATGCAAGGTCTTGGAAAAAATTTTGAAGGAGAAAGTAGTTAAGGACCTTGAGGTGAATGGCAATTGGGACAAATTACAACATGGGTTTACGAAAAGGAGATCGTGCCAAACCAACCTGATCTCCTTCTTTGAGAAAGTAACAGACTTTCTAGATAAAGGAAATGCGGTGGATCTAATATACCTCGATTTTAGTAAAGCGTTTGATACGGTACCGCATGAGGAATTATTGGTTAAATTGGAAAAGATGGGGATCGATATGAAAATCCAGAGGTGGATAAAGAACTGGTTAAAGGGTAGACTGCAGCGGGTAGTACTGAAAGGTGAACTGTCAGGTTGGAGGGAGGTCACCAGTGGGGTTCCTCAAGGTTCGGTTTTGGGTCCGATTTTATTTAATCTATTTATTACTGACCTCGGAACCGAATGTAGGAGTGGGCTGATAAAGTTTGCGGATGACACAAAGTTGGGAGGTATTGCCAATTCGGAGAAGGATCGGGATATCCTACAGGGAGACTTGGATGACCTTGTAAATTGGAGTAATAGTAATAGGATGAAATTTAATAGTGAGAAGTGTAAGGTGATGCATTTAGGGATGACTAACAAGAATTTTAGTTATAAGCTGGGGACGCATCGGTTGGAAGTAACGGAGGAGGAGAAGGACCTCGGAGTCCTGGTTGACCACAGGATGACTATGAGTCGGCAATGCGACGTGGCTGTGAAAAAAGCTAATGCGATCTTGGGATGCATTAGGCGAGGTATTTCTAGTAGGGACAAGGAGGTGCTGCTTCCGTTATACAAGGCGCTGGTGAGACCTCATTTGGAGTACTGTGTGCAGTTCTGGTCTCCTATGTTTAAAAAGGATGAACTCAAACTGGAACGGGTACAGAGAAGGGCCACTAGGATGATCCGAGGAATGGAAAACCTTTCCTATGAAAGGAGACTCGAGGAGCTTGGTTTGTTTAGCCTAACCAAAAGAAGGCTGAGGGGAGATATGATTGCTCTCTTTAATTATATCAGAGGGATAAATACCAGGGAGGGAGAGGAATTATTTCAGCTCAGTACCAATGTGGACACGAGAACAAATGGATATAAACTAGCCGTGGGGAAGTTTTAGGCTTGAAATTAGACGAAGGTTTCTAACCGTCAGAGGGGTGAAATTTTGGAACAGCCTTCCGAGGGAAATGGTGGGGGCCAAAGACCTCTCTGGCTTCAAGATTAGGCTAGATAAGTTTATGGAGGGAATGGTTTGATGGGATAACGTGATTTTAGTCAATTAGGCAATAACGTGCCATCGCTGGTAAAATGAGGGTCCGGCTGGAGAATCTTGCCTATATGCTCGGGGTTCTACTGATCGCCATATTTGGGGTTGGGAAGAAATTTTCCTCCAGGGTAGATTGGCAGAGGCCCTGGAGGTTTTTCGCCTTCCTCCGCAGCATGGGGCAGGGGTCGCAAGCTGGAGGATTCTCTGCGACTTGAAGTCTTTAAATCACGATCTGGAGACTTCAACAGCTGAG
This sequence comes from Terrapene triunguis, assembly GCF_002925995.2. Taxonomy (NCBI): domain Eukaryota; kingdom Metazoa; phylum Chordata; order Testudines; family Emydidae; genus Terrapene; species Terrapene triunguis. The sequence continues at coordinate 15,512 of NW_020697097.1, forward strand.
TTAAGGGAAAGTGGGTGGGTCAGCTTTTGTGGCCTGCATCATGCGGGAGGTCAGACTAGATGACCATAATGGTCCCTTCTGACCTTAAAGTCTATGAGTCTATGAGAAATTCAATAAGGACCAATGCAAAGTACTCCAATTAGGAAGGAACACTAAGTTGCACATATACAAAGCGGGAAATGACTGCCTAGGAAGGAGTACTGTGGAAAGGGATCTAGGGGCCATAGTGGGTCACAAGCTAAAGATGATACAACAGTGTAACATTGTTGCAAAAAAAGAAATCATCATTCTGTATTTGCAGGTGTGTTGTAAGGAAGACATGAGAAGTAATTCTTCCGCACTACTCCATGCTGATTAGTCCTCAACTGGAGTATTCTGTCCACTTCTAGGTGCCAGATTTCAGGAAAGATGTGGACAAATTGGGGAAAGTCCAGAGAAGAGCAACAAAAATGATGAAAGGTCTAGAAAACATGACCTATGAGGGAAGACTGAAAACACTGGATTTGTTTAGTCTGAAGAAGAGATAACTCAGTGGGGACATGATAACACTTTTCAAGTACATAAAAGGTTGTTACAAGGAGGAGGGAGAAAATTTGTTCTCATTAACCACTAAGAATAGGACAAGAAGCAATGGGCTTAAATTGTAGCAAGGGAGGTTTAGGTTGGACATTAGGAAAAACTTCCTAACTCTCAGAGTGGCTAAACAATGGAATAAATTGCCTAGGGAGGTTGTGGAATCTCCATCTGTCATAACTATAAAGGGAAGGGTAACAGCTCTCTGTGTACAGAGACTCCAAATCCTTTTACCTGTAAAGGGTTAAGAGGCTCGGGTAACCTGGCTGACACCTGACCCGAAGGACCAATAAGGGGGCAAGATACTTTCAAATCTTGGGGGGGAAAGGCTTTTGTGTGTGCTCTTTGTTTTAAGGGGTGGTTCGCTCTTGGGACTGAGAGGGACCAGACATCAATCCAGGTTCTCCCCATCTTTCTAAACAAGTCTCTCCCATTTCAAACTTGTAAGTAAAAAGCCAGGCAAGGCATCTTAGATTTACTTTGTTTTCTCAACTTGTAAATGTACCTTTTTACC
>NW_020697098.1:0-8854 GCF_002925995.2 Terrapene triunguis
CTATTTTTAGCTCCAAAAGCCGGACATGTCCGGGGGAATCCGGACCAATGGTAACCCTATGCTTGTCCTATTCACTGGGGGCCAATATGGAGCTAGCTCTGCAGGTAGCCAGGCAGCCACTCAGCCTCCCCTCACTGCATAAGTCACTGGATCCCAGTGGGAAGGAGCAACTGGCAGCTCCATCACAGCAGCAGGGCTCAATATTGGCCATAGGCACTCTCTGCTGAGCCTCTAGCTTCTTGTATGCCCACTCAGCCCTCTCACAAGCTACCCATCCACCTACCCCATGTGCCCTGCCATCCACTGACCCCTTGCCACCTGCTATAGCCACAGCTGTCAAGTTTTGTGCAGCTCCGTATTCTACTCCACCACCGCTTGGGACAGGACACGTTGACTTTCAACTGAAGTTTCTGTGAAAATTAGCTCACTAATCTGCACAAAAGTCTCACGGAGTTGCACAATTCTTGGCAGCCTTGCAAATTAGAAATGGCCTTCAGGCTGTTAGCAAGTTGCTAACATGGCCCTCAGTTTGGCCTTGGGTGGGGCGGGGGGACTGGACAAAGCCCCTGAAAATGTATTGTTGAGAACAATCCAACTTTGATCTGGAATTGACTAGTTGCCTCATTGGGTCTTTTCCATCTCTAACTTCTGTGAACATTTTACAGTAGTGCAAGCACAGGCGTTTTTTTTTTTTTTTTTAACTTCACAATGATTATTTACCCACAGCACATGGAAAAACCTCTTCCAAGGTTGTTTCAGCGAGAGCACTGAGCAAAATAACTCCTGGGAAGCAGAACTTGAAAATAAACAGCAGCTGCCATTTATTTTTCTGTTCCTTTACTTCTGTTTATAAGAACCTAGTGCACTAATGGCTCTGAGTCCCGTTTTCATTTATATAAAGAACACTGCTTTGTCAGCTTTGGGATGTGCAGAGTGGCAGCCTTTGCAAGAGATTGCTATTTTCAGTTCAGTCTTCTGTACTCTTTGCATTGCCGCAGCACTCCAGCCTCTGTGATCTAGCTCCTTTGGGAGCCTCTTTGCTTGTTTGCTTGCTTCTTCCAAACCAGGCATATTCCTGACAGTGCTGTTTGGTGCCTGTGGCCCTGGTGGAGGGAAATATAAGCCTGCTCTTGTACCTCTTACAGTGCAGGGGTGTGGCATGACTAGATCTTCCTCAAGAGGAGCACATGCTTTGCATACCACTGATCATGTTCAGTGTAGGAATGTCTGTGGTACAGCAGTGTGTCTTGCACTGTGGTTTTTCCGTACAGTATATGCAAACACTTGGAATCTAAAGAATTCCAGCCCTGGTTATCAGGTATCTGCCATCATGGCTAAGCAACAGCTAAAGGCAAGATGTAGACCTGAAAATATTGAAACAGCAGAAAGGAATTATTTAGCGTAACAAAATGGAGGTTTTTCTGACTCCAATTCATTTGCAGGCTACCCCGGGCATTATTAATGGGTTTTCCCCCCTCTTCTCTCACCTGCTCACAAAGGGTATGGATCCGCATACCTAAAAAGTGCTTTTAGCTATGACATGTAGTGTGCAGATCTCTGATTCAGGCCATATGTCTCAAGCCCACCATGGTGGTAATATTGCTCTTCTGCCTCCCCAGGAAAGCATCCAGAATTTGGACTTTCCTTCCTGGCACAGAGATTCTCTTCTATACCTCCCTCTTCCCAGACTGATTGTTGCAATTCTTAACTTGCTAGCATGCCAAATTGTTTGAGTACTAGCCAGCAAATTATACAGAATCCAGAAGCTAATGTTCTGACTGGTGTAAAAGAAGTTCCCATCAGGTAACCCTCATTTCATCCTACTCTTTGAAAACACCAAAACCAAAATACCTAATCTCCACCCACCTACACCCCTCCTCTCCCTATATATATAATTTTAATTAGTACAGAAGTTAAGGTATGAAGGACCCACTCTGGGTTTGTGAGGCAGGGCTGCCCAGAAGGGGGGGGGGCAAGTGGGGCAATTTGCCCCGGGCCCCACAGGGGCCCCCAGGAGAATATAAGTATTCTATAGTATTGCAACTTTTTTTTAATGGAAGGGGCCCCCGAAATTGCTTTGCCCCAGGCCCCCTGAATCCTCTGAGCGGCCCTGTTGTGAGGCCCTATGTGAAGAACATCACCAAAGACCCACTTGGTTCCCTGCTGTTTGGTTTGTCAGGCTCCACTCCTAACTCCTATTGCACTTGTAATCTCAAGCACTTGCCACTCAAGCTGTTGCAATCACCCACTTTTCTGAAGCTTGGTAGCTTCTGGTGACCTATATGCATCAGGAAGCCAGGAGTAGAGCCAGAGCACAACTTCCCAAATGGAGAAAGGAGGGGGGCAGTTAAGGAATTACTTCTCCCTCATGGCATGCAGGCACTATGGTCAGATGGGATCACAGCCAGGAATGATCCTTTGGCTGGCCCTGGATCAGAGTATAAGAGTGATACAGGGCTCCTTGAAAAGAGGGTCCTGTTAATTGTGCAGACCTATGTATAGGGAGCCCATAAAGCCAGGGCCAGCAGTGCCTTGCAACTCTAATATGTGAGCTGTTAACCAAGGAATATTAACATTATTGTTTCCTCCCTTCCTCATCAAGCTCAGTCTGTTACAAAGGGAAACTGATTAGAATCCTGCTCAGTTTCCCTCTGCAGCCAGCTCTGTGTATTAGAGACCTTGACTCAAAAAGGAAAGTGAATAATTCTAACCTGTTAACCCATTACTAGCTCTTTAGACTCAGCACTTGCCAAAAAGATGGGGCATGAGGAAGAGACTGATGCAAAAGATGGGTAGGGCTGCATTTCGCTGTAATTCTGTTTTCTGTGCATCACACCTTCAGATGTAAGCAATCTGTGCCCTCTGGGGGAATTCAAGAAGGAGGATCTACCGTGACAGACCTGCTGTCTCTCTCATGGAGATATTGGCTCTTTTCCTCTTTTTTAATTCTGCTAAAATAAAAGTAATATAGTGGGAAAATCCACATTTTGCTCTTTGTGGGCCTGAGGCAACTGCCACTATAGGAGTCAGTGTTTAGCTGTTAATGCACTAGCTTCTCGATAGTCATTAGCTACTGACCTCAGGAATAGAACTATGCAAAATAATTCTCTGTGAAAACAGACACCATTCAAAACTAGCCTGACTTCATGTTTTATTACAGAATCAAACCCCAGACCAGGTTGGTAGAAATATTGGCTAGGGGTTTACAAACCTTTTAGTTTGCAAAGCTTACACGATTTTGAAGCAGTTAGGATCTGGAGCTAGGAGAAACTTGGTGGCTCCAACAGAATTTGGTGTAGAGATTTTTGAGTTAATTTGAACCCTAAACTTTACATTCAGGGTGGGTGGGAGCAGTGAGGGGACATGAACCCATGTGGATCAAAACCAGATAAAATGCGTGCATGAACCCGTCTCTATGAGAACCCAGCATGCTTTACAAAACTCTCTCTAATCAGGAAGAGTCTCTTTTCTTGTTTAACTGAAGATGTATTTATTTTAACTGACCATAGAATAAGTGGTGATTTGATTATCTGTAGAACGCATACGGTGTGTTCAAGTTTCTGTGCATACATAAGTGACCATAAAAATACAGCATAGAGTCTGCAGTGAGCAGTAAATGAACAGCACTTGTACTCGAGCACCATCTTGACAACTATTTCTAAGGGCCAGATCTTGCAAATGCTTAGTACAAGCAGGACCGGCTCCAAGTTTTTTGCCGCCCCAAGCAAAAAAATTTTCCCCCGGCCCTGCCCCAACTCCACCTCTTCCCCGCCCCATTCCAACCCCTTCCCCAAATCCCCGGCCCCGCCTCCTCCCCCGGGCGCACCACATTTCCCCTTCTACTCCTCCCTCCCAGGCTTGCCTGGGAGGGAGGAGAAGCGGAGCGGCGGCACGCTCGGAGGAAGGAGAAGCGGAGTGGTGGCGGCGCGCTCAGGGGAGCAGGCGGAGCGGAGGTGAGCTGCGGCGGTGGGGGGCGGTTCCTCTGCTCCTGCCCCCCCCCAGGGTTACTTCCTGTGGCCCTCCCCGCGCCCCCCACCGCTGCAGCTCACCTCTGCTCAGGGCCGGCTCCCGGCTTTTTGCACCCCAAGCAAAAAAAATAAAAATAAAAAAGGAGCCAGAGTGCCGCCCCTTGGAAAGTGCCTCCCCAAGCACATGCTTGGAGCGCTCATGCCTAGAGCCGGCTCTGAGTACAAGGCATGGTGCCTATAACCATTAGTAGTTCCGCTAACTGGTAAGTAAGCATTGTGCTATCTGGTAATCGTTCACTGGATCAGACCTTAATACATGGGCAGATTAAAGGCACTCTTAAACAGCTGTCAGTGAAATGTGGACTTCATTCCAACCAAGTGTTTCTTTTGCGTAAACTTGCAAATGTTCATTACATTTTTAAAAATTTTCTGTTTTTTTTCCTTTTAGGATCCTGCAGGTATCTTTGAACTGGTGGAACTTGTTGGCAATGGAACATATGGGCAAGTCTATAAGGTAAGGTCTCTGAATGTGTCTGCAGCAATTATGATTTCCTGGTACATGAGTTTACATATTAGAATGCTCAGTGCTTATCTACATTACACTAGATCTGTTTCAGAGCTGAACAGAAACTAGAAGCCTTCTTTGTGAACTTCAACTTCTTTCAGTACCTGTATTTGATCTTCCTCCTCGAACTTCATTACAATGAAGTTCCCAGTTCTGAAATTGTTCTTGGAAACTGTCTTTTGATTATTATTTTTTATTTCCCCTTATTTTAATTCTTTCCTGAATGTGTTCAGTGGGCAGCAATCTAGATGGTGCAGTAGTTTATTACATTAGCCTGTCACTTCTAGAGAGCGGAATTTGGAACTAGATTGGTTGACAAATGAAATGAGTTTGGTTTTAATTTAGTCCCCCATCCACATTGCAGAACTAGGATACAATCTGACTCATTCTTCCAATCTGTACTTAGCAAAGGGCCACTGCAAGAAAGGAACTTCAAAGTCTGGAAGCTTCGTTTAAAATGCTTCTTAATATTGGAAATGGTTCTCAATCAAAGCCCTGGAAACTTTGGATATTTCTTTGAAATCTATACACAGTTCTTGTAGATGACTCTGACATCTATAATGAGCTAATCATATCCCCAGATCCCCAGATTCAGAATTTGGATCTCAGCTTGTTTGGGTTTCTTTAAGGTTGGTCTTAAATATACTTATTGCATGGTGTGACAGAGGGTTAAAAATCACTGAAAGCTGTTTTCAAATTCTACATGGCACTATGCTATCTATTCTGGTTCTACCCTATGATAATAGTCACTCTGGTTCAACTTTTCTAAGGGCCTCTAAGGGCTTGTTTACACTTACCGGGGGATCCACGCGCAGCGATCGATGCATCAGCGGTCGATTTAGCGGGTTTGGGAAGTCCCGCTAAATCGACTGCAGATCACTCTCCTGTCGACTACTGTACTCCACTGGATCGAGAAGAGTGCAGGGAGTCGACGGGAGAGCGTCTCCCATCAACAATGCGTAGTGTGGACCCCGTGGTAAATAGATCTAAGCTACGTCGACTTGAGTTACGTTATTCACGTAACTCGAATTGCATAGCTTAGATCAACTTTTCCCTTTAGTGTAGACAAGACCTAAGTGTACACACCCAATTTATACACAAAATCTGTATTTGCATGTGCAGCTCAGAACAAAGTTAGTGAATCTGTGTGAACAAATTCACTTTTGATTGTGCAAATAATAAGTTGTCTTTTTTGGGGGGGGAAAGGGGGGCACACTCCCAATCAGTCACTTGGAAAACATGGTACTTGCTGTCATGCACTGGCATACACCAAGCTTCCCCCAAATCAAGAGAGGAAGGGAGGAAAAGTTTGTTTTAAAAGCTGTCAGGAAATATTTGTTCTGAATTCCAGTTTCCACATCATCCCATTGCTGTAGGCTAATCCCTTTAATCTGATAGAATTTAAATGAGTTGAGGATGAACTGAAACTTCTGGAGTTAAAAGTGTGTGGATTTCTAAACTGGAATAAATACAAACTTTAGCAAGGTTATATTCTGGTGACTCTTCCTCTTTGCTATTTTTTTTATGTTGTTTTTGCATTAAATTGATGATGATGATATGCTGTTTTTATTTCCATTGTTCTTCCTGAATCATCAAGGCCAAGAGCATTAGTTTGATGTTGAAACTGTTTTTTTCAGCTGGTAAAATAAGTGTAGAGATTGACCTTATTTTAACATGTGCATATTTCTAACAAGCAGTGGAAACTGTGACTGTAACATCCCTTCAAAAGCTTAATGCTTGTATGGAAAAGCAGAGAAACTACACATACTTTACACAGTTCTGTTTGTGTTTCCTGTCCTGTCAAAATATTTTATTTTTAAAGAGTCTAGTTATCTGAAGCAGAAAACTCTAAAATTATTCACACTTAGTTTTCTGGGGGTAAGAGATTTTGATCATTTCAGTGTGTGGCCCCTTTTCACTTCTGCACAAAGCATCTCACTAACTGTTTGCAATCAGAGTGCTCAGATTAGTTAAAATCAAAATGATGCAGAACGCTTCACATGGTTTCATTGCAAACAAGGTGGTGGTCTTCGAAGAGAATATTTATGCTCAAACCAAAACTACAGGCCTAAATATCTACATGCTAGAAAGAAATTTGCATCCAAATATGAACTCTCTGGCTTGGTCACCCATCTAGTTTAGACTGAGATTTTCTTTTCACTTTGGTTTCATACATTTCAAGGCGAGAAGGGACCCCTGTGATCATACAGCCTGACCTCCTGTATAACACAGGCCATAGAACTTCCCCAAAAGAATTCTTTTTGAATTAGAGCATATCTTTCTTTTTTTAAATCAAGACTGTTTTTTTTTAAATTGCCAGTCATGGAGAATCCACCACGATCCTTGGTAAATTGTTCCAATGGTTAATTACCCGAATTACACTTGAACTCAAGCCTCAAAACAAAATTTAAGCGATGTGAACCAGAGTAACTGTTAGTATGAAGCATAACTGACAGTTAATGGTGTCGGTCCTCGACAGTTGGGGAGAAATAAGATCTTGATGGCCATTCCATCAAAATCTCCCTGGGAAAATGTCTTTTGCAGCTGGACAAAGAAACGGATCACTAGAAGATCTCCAAAGATGCTTTGACCTTTTTGCTCCCCTCTAAATTATTTTCTGGAGATGCCACTATGCAGGAATAATCTGTCACAGTTTGTATACCTAATTTGGTGTAATGTAGATTAGAACCCATGTAATCACCCTCAAGGTTGACTTCTTTAGAAAAAAATCATATGCTCTAGTCCCAAATGAATTATTTTTGGGACGCTCTATGGCCTGTGTTATACAAGAAGTCCGACTAGGCGATCACCTTCACCATTCTGGCCTAGGAATCTATGCAATGTCTGAATTCAATTGAATTCTCGTAGCTTTGGAGTAACTCCCATTAACTCCCCGAATTCAGCCCTGTGCAATAGTCACAGCAGTGTAAACTTGGAATAGCAGAATTTGGCCCACATTTCCAAATGCAAGTGAATGATGGATGCATGGTTCACTGCAGCTCAATGCATTTTTGTGCTCCGTGCAGGTAGTTAGGGGTGAGCAGATGGCAGGATTTTGATTCCATGAAGTCTCATGAGGGTTGTTCAATTGTTTCTGTCTATTTTGTAAAACTAGCTGGCCTGAACCTGAAATATTTCTGAACTGCGCATGTCTAATGGACACACTAATACAGGTTGTACTGCTAGTTGAGCAAAATAGATTTTCAAATTTGCCAATACTTATCTGAATATGAACACTCTTTTTTACATCCAAAACAGAAATTCTGCTTGGCTCTCATAGTTATTACTACTATATCTGTAGCCTCTCATCCCCCCGATAGTTTGTGCATATTTTGACTGTAAGACCTGGTCTACTCTAGGAAATTTGGTTGGTGTAACACCATTGCTCAGGGGTGTGAAAAATCTATACCCTTTAATTACATAGTTAAACCAACCTAACCCTCGGTGTAGACAGTAGTAGTTCGATAGGCGATTTCTTCTGTTGACCTAGCTTCTGCCTCTCAGGGAGGTGGATTACTTATGCTCATGGGAGAAGCCCTCCCATCAGTATTGGTAGTGTCTTCGCTAAAGCACTACAATGGCACTGCTGCAGTGCTTTATGTGTAGACAAGCCCAGAGCCTTAATACTGGACCCCAAAAGGCATCTCATGGTAGCACCCTCTCTCTCGCTTGCTGGAATAGGATCTCCTTTTTATCTTGCTCCATGTGCCTGATGTGTAAGTCCATTCTAACCAGGCCTTGCAGTTCTGTGGTTCCATTGCATAAATAGAAAATGATTAAAAAAAAATAAACATTCAAAGAAAACATGTTTTAAAGGGAGCACCTGTTTTGTGCACTTCAATTGGTGGAGACTATTGACCTTGTTAAAATAAATAGCAGAAGTAGGGGTGATTTTTCCCTTGCTGTAGGTCAGACAATGGAGCGCTTGTACTCACTATGGAGCAGTTGTATGAATAGCCCAAGGGGTCTGCTCCTGTGAGTAAGTGCTTGCCATCATCAGCAAGTATTCCTTAGGCTTGCCCTTTATCGTCTGACACCCAACCGATAACGCATCTCATAATCCAAAGGGGTTGTGAACTGGCTTATTTATCTGCTTGATCACATGAGGCCATATTCTGCGCTAGGGACCAAATTCTGCCATTGAATTCAGTACTTACACCCTTACACCAGAAGAGAATTTGGCTGTAATTGAAACACCTATTGAGATTGCTGAGTGCTATGCAAAGGGTAGGATACGGTACAGAATGTTTGAGGCAGAATTTTATATTCTAGTGGCTGGAGTAAGGGAATGGGGGATCGGGAGATTGTGGGAGCTTGGCAT
>NW_020697099.1:0-5314 GCF_002925995.2 Terrapene triunguis
CGGGTAATAAAGGAAGGACCAAGGGTTGTTAACCATATAAGGGACATAAAGTATTATGGAGGTGCCTGGTCGCGACTCTAGTTAAGGTTAAGGTTTTGTCTAAAATGGGGCATAAATTCCTGCTTTTCCCTATGAGCAGGTGGTTAACCAGTATGGATTAACCTTTACTCTGACCTTTACTCAGTCAGGGAGTTAGGCACATAAATACCTGCAAAACTCTGGGCCCAACTGCCACTTAGAACTTCCCCTGAAGATGGTGGCCTCATTGGTTCTGACTGTCGACATTCCTATGCTGCTCATAGACATTGCGGATGCTCCATCCAGCTGGATGGTGTACACAATGATGCCATCCAAGTAGAAGAAACATCTGCTTAAGTCATTAATCTCTGAGAGGCAGCAGGCCCCTAGGTCATCCCAAAAAACTGAACTGAACTATAATGACGCAGCCCAATAGTGAAGGTTATCTTTATGCAGAACTTCCGTAAGAGAACCTGGCAATATCCACTGGGCACATCCAGAGTAATGGATTCCTGAGCACCCCCAAATTGGTCCAGAACATCATCAATCTGTAGGATTGGCGGTGAATGTTTTTTGTAACAGTATTTCGCTGTCTAACAACCCCACAAAAGCAGTGTACTTTATCTTCCCTTGTGACTAGAAAAACTGGTGATGTCCATGAGATGGCCAAATCACTCTCTTTTTGACCTGTAACAGGTTTTCTACTGTCTTGGCACAGCTGTGCAAGAGGGTCTCTGTTTATGGGGTGTACATCTCGATGTATCGATATAGTGCTGTCAAATGAGCTGTCAAGGCTGTATCCCCACTTTGAACTTTAGGGTACAACTGTGGGGGCCTGCATGAAGACTTCTAAGCTTAACTACCAGCTTAGATCTGGTCCGCTGCCACCATTTCCAAAGCTAATTCCCTTCCCTGGGAAGCCTTGAGAAACCTTTCACCAATTCCCTGGTGAATACAGATCCAAACCCCTTGGATTTTAAGACAAGGAGAAATTAACCCTTCCCCCGTCCTTTCTCCCACCATCTCCTGGTGAATACCGATCCAAACCCCTTGGATCTTAAAACAAGGAGAAATTGACCCTTCCCCCCTCCTTCCTTTCACCAACTCCTGGTGAATACAGATCCAAACCCCCTTGGATCTTAAAACAAGGAGAAATCAATCAGGTTCTTAAAAAGAAGGCTTTTAATTAAAGAAAAAGGTAAAAATCATCTCTGTAAAATCAGTATGGAAAATAGCTTTACAGGGTAATCAAACTTAAAGAGCTCAGAGGACCCCCCTCTGTCTTAGGTTCAAAGTACAGCAAACAAAGATAAACACTCTGGTAAAAGGTACATTTACAAGTTGAGAAAACAAAGTAAAACTAAGACGCCTGGCCTGACTTTTTTACTTACAAGTTTGAAATATGAGAGACTTGTTTAGAAAGATGGGGAGAACCTGGATTGATGTCTGGTCCCTCTCAGTCCCAAGAGCGAACCACCCCTTAAAACAAAGAGCACACACAAAAGCCTTTCCCCCCCCCCCCCACACTTCTAAAGTATCTTGACCCCCTTTTTACCCTTGGGGCAGGTGTCAGCCAGGTTACCTGAGCTTCTTAACCCTTTACAGGTAAAAGGATTTTGGAGTCTCTGGCCAGGAGGGATTTTAGTACTGTACACAGGAGAGCTGTTACCCTTCCCTTTATAGTTATGACAGTAGCCCTGCAGCTCAATCCCAGGTTTACTGTGTACATGCCTACATGTACATCTTCTTCGTGATGATCCTGTTTGTCGCCACGGTGGGGAGTTTGATTCTGGGCTACACCAAGTCCAGGAGGGTGGACAAGCGGAGCGACCCCTACCACGTGTACATTAAGAACAGGGTGTCTATGATCTGGGCAGGGACACTGTTGCAAGGACATGCACCGCTACCGGCATCTGCCTCCTGCAGCAGGAGAAACCCTTTTCCCTGGTCCAGTCAAACTCTTCTCGGAGGGGCCGACACACGTCTTGCTACGAGACAGCCACGCGGACACATTTAGTGCAGAGGAGCAGCAGCAGGCGTGATCTTGCACACAGGCAGAGAGCGCCAGACCTTAGAGGCTGCAGAATAGTCATGTGACGGCTCTGGACGCTCGCCAGCAGGCCCGTCCTGGATCACTCTGCACCAGTTGCGAAGTTCCCCGCCAACCTCCTTCTCCTCCAAAGGAGCGTCTCCATTTACGCCAAAGGGCCCGGGGATAGGCTGATGGAAGGTCTTAAGTGTATCCCAGAATCCTTTGCTCCCATGCAAAGGTGCATGGGATGCGTGTGAGTGCTGCAAGTTCTTAGTTATTGTGATGTTGGACGCCATATGGGATCATAGAGTAATGGGTTCGGAGATCACGGTGCACACAGCTCAACAGCGAGTGGGCTCCTGGCTCGGGCAGAGCATGACACAGTTTGGGGACTGGGTGGGAGCACAAGAGGAGGGCCCCTCTAGAGTCCACAACGTTGGTGCTGGGACCCGGCATCGGTGTGTGGAGATGCCTCTGTCAACAGAGCAGAGAATGAATGGCTGGCGGATGAGCCAATCGGATGGTTTAATTTGTCCCTCCACGTCCTGTCAGCCTCTCGCTATGCATGTGCGGCCTGGAGTCTGATGGGGCTCTGAATAGGGAGGCCTCCCATTCTCAGGGCAGCAACCAGAGAACAAATCCGGGAGAAGGGAAAACGTTCTGTGGGGCTGATCTCGAGAGGGGCTGAGCGCACACAGCTCCCACTGGTCTCTGTCCCGAGGGCCAAAAGGGTCCGTACGCCACGTAAGCTGTGTTCCCTGCACTGGGTAAACTGTTGTGCATTTTAATAAATCCAAGGCCACGTAGCACACACAGTTGTTGGCTACCCAGAACTTCCTGGGGACAGCAGAGATGGAGCTCAGTTCCTCCTATTGCAAAAGCACAGGCTTCTACATTTGTCGCTGAAAGAGACTTGTTAGCAATATAAGGCCTATGATATACAGTTGTAGTAGTAGGATTTTATGTTTGTATTTTGTATAATTTAAAATGAAAAATAAAGACTAATAATGTAGCTTGTGTTAAATGTATTGGTGTGTGATTTGATCCTATCCTGCCAGCCACCCTTTTTGAATAGCAGAAAGGAATGGCCTAATGGGCCATTTGGTAAAGCTGCATCAGCCGGAATCTGTGTCTGGGCTGATTTCAAGGCAGTAACAGACGTTTTAAGGTCACCACTTTGTTGTAGGTTTAGCATTTTAAAATCAGTAAAAGAATGCCATGATTGTTTTCTTTTGCATTGCAACTTGATGTTCCTGTTCAAAATGTTCTGTGTAAATTAATTCTGTTTTGTGTGTAAATAAGAAACGTGTGTGTTAAGAGAGAAGTGTGAAGGGCATCGCTGAACCAGATGGTCTAGGAAGGAACCGGAGACAGACGCAAGGGCGCCAGGAGGCTGCAACACGCCCCTATTGAAATATCAGAGGAGGGCAGATTAACAACTCTAAAAATGAGACAGGCACCTATCAATGGGGACAAAATAGCTGCGATCAAAACCAGCCTGGGAGAACTCCCTAAAAAACTTCATAAAAAAACAAAATAAAAAGTAAGGAGGACAGTTTAAGAAAACAAGCACTCGTCAAACAACAATTGATTACAGCATGATGGTGCAAAACTCATTGGTCCCAATGAAGGAAAATCACTATGTAAACAGGGTGCCTTGCCATGAAACTTTGGGTTCGTCCTGCCAAGACTTCCCCGGAGCATCATGTAGTGGCCGACAGAACCCGGCTCCTCCCTAACCGTGATCAACCTAACGGGCCACTAGATTGATCCGGACTCTAAACTGGTAACTATAACATAGACTGGCAGTGTGTGTGTGTGGGGTGTGTGTGATTGAATGCATATGCTAATTGTTGTATCTTCAATAAACGCGGTGTATTGCCGTTTCCCCTGAAAAAGATCCCGTGGGCTTCTTCTAAGCAGAACAGTTTTGGGTGGAGAATTGTGAAAGGGGGAAGACATGCACTGTGATTGAACATACAGTAATTTCTCACTTAACGTCATAGTTCTGTTCCTGAAAAATGCGACTTTAAGTGAAACGATGTTAAGCGAATCCAATTTCCCCATAAGAATTAATGTAAATGAGGGGGTTAGGTTCCAGGGCAGCTTCCCCTACTCTGCAAGCACCAGGGGCGGGGGGCTCAACCCTGAGCCCGCCCACTCTACCCCTTCCCCCCCACCTCCTCCCCCTTTACTTCGCACACTGGGTCCTGGCTCCTCCCCCCTCCCTTCTAAACACCGCAAGCCAGCTGATTGACGTGTTTGGGAGGGAGGGGGGAGGCAAGCCGAGTTCTGGCTCCTCCCTCCTGCCTGTGGCAATCAGCTGGCTTGCCAAGTTCAGGAGGCAGGGGGGACTCTGTGCGCCGAGTCCTCCCTCCTCCCCCCTCCCTCCTGCCCAGGGCAATCAGCTGGCTTGCAGCATTTAGGAGGCAGGAGGGAAGGGGGAGGAGCAAGGTCTTAGCGCAGGCTCCCCCTCCCTCCCCCCTGCCTCTTGCCCGTGGCAATCAGCTGGCTTGCGGCGTTCGGGAGGCAGGGGAGGGAGGGGGAGCCTGCGCCCCGAGTCCTTGCTCCTCCCCCCTCCTTCCTGCCTCCAAAACGCCACAAGCCAGCTGATTGCCCCAGGCAGGAGGCGGGGGAAGGCGCTGATCCACGGGGTCTGCTGGTGGGCGGGAGGCGCTGGGGGGGTGGGGGGGCATACGGAGGCTGCCAGCTGTGGAGAACGCAGGCAGCCAAACAACGTAAGAGTGGAGCATTGCACAACTTTAAATGAGCATGTTCCCTAATTGACCAGCAACGTAACAACGTTAAGCGGGATGACTTTAAGTGAGCAGTTACTGTACTGCTAAATATTGCTAAAAGGTTATGCCATCCATATAAAGTGATGGATCATTCAGGTGTGCACACCCCGAGTTGTAGAAGTGCCGGGCAATAGGGGCTCCATTCCCCGGCCACACTCTGGCCCTGAGCTCACCACCTCCCCCATTACCCCTGGCTCCTGCTGCCACCCCCAGCCCCCAATCGCCCCTGGCCCCCTCTGCCTCCCTACCCACCTCCCCATCCAGGCTTTAATTTGTCCCCGGGTTCGTCGGGGCTGAGTAAGTCTGCTGTGAAAAGTGACATTTGCATGTTTGCTAATATCACTTTTCAGGGCAGACTTAGTAGCTAGCAAGTCTTTAAAACAAAAACAAAAAAAGCAGCCAAAAAAGCAAAAGAAACGACAAGAAAAAAGACAAGAACGTGAAAAGCGCCTGATTTCTATTCTGT
>NW_020697100.1:0-17585 GCF_002925995.2 Terrapene triunguis
CTTAGACCCCACCCTGTAACTAACTGATATTTTAGGCCCTGATCCCAAAAAGGATCTGACCCCAGCTATCACTTGAACTGTTGTCAAAACATTAATAATTCTAAGGTGTTCAGACACTACTGTGGTCAGGGCCCTATCAATATCTAGGTAGAACTTACTCCTTCTGTGGAGGAAGGGAGAAAATGTGACCAAGTCACATTGCATTCCGTGGTCTCCTTCTTGGATGGTAAAGTTATGCACTGCACTTTACTCAGGGTCAGTTGCAGAGATACACCGTAGCCCTATGGAGCTGATCCACTGAAGGCAATGGAATTCTTTCCATTTATTTATCTGGGCTTTGGATCAAGACTGTAAGTAGTCTCTCTGACTTCAACATGTGGTCCTAACTACTCATGTGGGGACAATTATTGATGTGTTTACAAGAGCAGGCCCTGCAAAAACAAGCAATGACCATGAGACATATCCCACTCCTGAATTCTGGTATGTCTTTTAAAATTTAAAAAAGTCTTAGGATTTTTTTTCTCCAAAAAGTGAAAACAAAAGCAAATATATTATCCACTGTGATACAAGTTTCAAGGCTCATGGGTGGATAGTTTGTTTTTTTGGGGAGGGAATGTTTGTTGTTTTGTTTTGTTTTTTTTCTAAAGGTGTCTTGCTCTAAATTCTTTACTTTCAAAATCAGTAAATTACAATTTGGTGGGAATAAGATTTTACACAGAGATTTTTCTCTGTAAAATAAGAAGTGTCTCTCTTAGGAGAGAGTTAAAATGAGGTACGATTTAATAATAGCAAGTAATACTTTAAAATTACTGGGTAGATATGCATTGTCTCATATTAAAATGGTTTGATATAAACGCAGTGTCCTCTGTTTAAAAGGACGTTGTTAAAGCCCCTAGGACCAAATCAGGCCTTTTTTCTCTACCTAATTAAATTAAGTGCAGTGTATAGTGCCTTTCTGCAAAGAATAACAGAATGCATTTCTTGTCAGTTTAAGAGCTGCCTGTAGCGGTATTTTTTTTTTAAACTTAATTAAAAGTTGTTTTATGAGGAACAAGCCTGAAGCGCTATTCTTCCTACATACGTTTACATTTCTAAAGCCTACTTGTGAGACAAATATCTGCTCTGAAATCCTCCAAGCTACGGCTCACACTGTGCGTTTATCACTTGGTGTAGCAGTCTAGAATGTCATGGGGGATTGGCAGTGCATGGAGACATTCCATAGAGTCATTAATTTAGTAATTACTGCAGTGCCTTAGACCAGATTTTCACCTTGGACCCAGAAACCATGCTTGGGAAAAATCAGGGGTGTATGCCAAGTAGGTTATGCAATGCAATGTGTTCCATGGATCATCAAATGCGTGCTGTGTTTCTCAAAGCAAATTGTTGGATGCGTGACAGGAGGATGGAAGTGGAGGTTAACTTTTGAAGTCTATAAAAACAATGAAAGCTGTGTCTATTTCAGCATTGGTATGTTTGAAAAGCACCTGGGACACTACAGAGCAGCAGATAACTGAGAACTCCTGCTTCGTATGCTGACGATTGGCTAGCTGAGCAGTAGGCAGGAAGGGGGAAGATATAAGCAGTGTTTCATGGGACTACAGAAGGAATAACAGTTCTGGAGTGAGAGGGCAAGAAACCCTAGCTGTTTCTAGCTCTTTCATTTTTTTTAATCATCTTAAGACTTTTCACAAGGGATGAGTGAGCAGGTGAGAGCTTGTGACTGAATCTAAGACAGAAATCTGGGGACATTTCTAGACAGAACACAAGAAGTGAGGAAATTTCCTTGAAGTGGGATATAAAAGTAAAAGCAAAGAAGGATCCAATGATCTGTAAATTGCACATAGCCTTCCTGTTCTTTGCTCAGGAAGAGGAGCAATGTTTGGAGTGAGCAGAAGCTGGTACTGTTCTCTCTGAAGGAAAAAATACTGAGGCATGCACCGCCATTGAAGTCATTGAAGAAATACTAAGGAAGCCAAATCAGACTGAGCATATCGGAAGAAACTGTAAGAGGCACCACAGGAGAGTTATGGAGTTGCAAGAAAGGACATCAAGAAATGTGGGAACTAGAAAAAGTTCTGTGCTGTGTCAACTTAATCACCAATCAGCATTCTGACCTCTTGGAAGAAGGAGGGAAACCAGGAGCCAACTGAACGATTGACAGTAACCTGAGCAGTGTCTTCCAGGAACAAGCTGAACCAATTGATAGAAAAGAAGAGCTAAGTAACTCTGTTTGGTGAAAGCCAAATGTGGAGTGGGTGGGAAATAAACAGAAGGAGAGGGAGAAAGAATCAAGGGAAAGCATTTGAACCTTATCACCTGTGACGAGCAAGATCCTTTATGGATACGTTTGACCGTCTTTAATTTTTCTTGACAAAAGGGATGGGACGTAAAGGGCCCTTGTCCTGGGAAAGGGGGTGATATGGCAGGTGTCACATTTTGGCTCCCTCCCTAGGCCTGGCAATCACATTCTAGGAGCATGTGTGTGTTTAAACTGGTAGATTTCATAGGTTTTAAGATTCCCTTCCATCTGTTTTTCTTCAGTTCTCTCCATGTATGGCAAAGGTACTAGAAGTAATGAGAATACAGATGATCCCTTCAAGATGAAGGTCTTGTCTCGGCTATGTTTTACTTTCTGGATGAAGGAGATGAAATCCTCTCTTATGAACGTGGTACTGTGCTTCTATTAACACTGCCGTGCTGCGGTGGTAGTAAATTGCAGCACCATTAGGATTTTCTTGTTCTTTCTTCCTGGGTAGGGAGCAGAAGGCCATTGAGGAGGTCACGATTAGTAAGGAGCTATCTCAGACCTAGGTCTGAGCACTGCGAAAGGGGTGTGCAACCTGTGGGAAAGTGTGAGTCATTTTTAAAATGGTTTGTCAACAAAATGGCTGGATTGATTCCGGGAGTGGTGGATGCACCCTAAAAGTGTGTGTGTGGGGGTCACAGGTGCCCAAACTGCCACGCTGCCCCTTGGGCCACCCCTTGAGGCTCTGACCTAACACCGCTGCTTCCCCCCCAAGACTCCACCCCCCACTCACTCCTCTCCTGGCCCCTTGCCCCCCGCCCTCCATTCCTGTGCCCCTGATTGATTCATGACTGCTACAAGCTTCTTTAGTCTCACAGGCTCAGATTCTTCAAAGGCACTGAGGCACCCAGGTGCATAAATACCTGTTGAGCCTCTGGGCCCGCACTGGCAGCCTAACTGCCCGTACATATTCCTAAATGCAGAGCTGGTTGGAATTTTGGTAATTTCAAGTTTTCAATGAATTTTTTTGTCAAACTTGATTTTAAACTAAATCTTCCTCCCTGTGGCCACCAAGGAAATTTTCAGGGAGAAAAATCATTGAATATTGTTAGAGGTTTTTCACTATCTTTGAAGCCAATTAATGTTTTTGAACAATCGAAAAGTTTTGATGGAATGTCAACATTTTCTTACTTAAAAACCGCACATACATTTTACTGGTTTTATTTTTAACCAGCTCTACCGAACTATCTTCTGCTGATGTGCCAGTTTCTACTAATTGCTTATTAATTAGGAGAGAGAGGATTTGAGACAACAAACATTTTCAGATGTTGCTTTTATGCATAGAATAACTGCTTACCTGGAAAGTCATAACAGCATGTTTTAAAGGAAAAGATTTTGCAAGTGACTCAGTGAGCCAAATAGCCTTAAAAATGCATATTAGGCATGCAATATCCAGGTATGCTAACTAATCTACTCTGGTATTTGAGGGTGAGTTTCAGTACATTTTGAATATTGGGGGGCCGGGGGGGGGGGGAATCACTAATTCCTTACTACTGTAATTCCATGGAAGTCAACAGAGTTATACCAGTAGAGAATCCAGTCTAACATATGTACCTTTTATTTCAGACAGGAATTTTAAAGCATAAATAGTTCCAATAGGAGATGGCAAAGGTGGATTCCGTGCCCTTCATTAGGGATTTTGGAGGAGAATATGGATTATACAGTGTCATTAAACTGAATATACCCCACCATGAACTCATTTTGCAGCTGTGTACTAAACTAGCTAAGTACCAGTATGTGCATGATGTAGCATATTTTCCAGTATTCTAGATGATGACCATAAGAATACAGTATCTGCAGCACTTATTGCTTAAAAGAAATGACTCCGTTATGTCAAGATTCCTTCAGAGTGAGCAAATATACAATCTTGATTGAGGCTGAGCCCTAAGGGAATGTCGGCACTGCAGCTGGAGTGTGATTTGCAGCCTGGGCAGATGTCCCCATGCCAGCTGTCCTCTAGCGAGCTTATTAACAATAGCACTGAGGATACAGTGTTGCAGGCTTCAGCTTGGGCTGCACAAGCCTGCCAGACCCCCTATCTCCCCCATGGGCATGTACTTGCTTGTTCATCCCGTGCTAACGCCCGTACCAGTGCAGCCTCACACCTATTTTTACCAAGCTAGATTAAAGCTAGCATGGGTATGTCTACATGAGCTGCAAATCACCTCCCTGGCTACGGTATAGCGGTATTTACGAGTTAGGTGCCAGTTCCCACCGAATCTCAGTGGGGAATTGGACACTCAACCCTTGGACTCCTTTTTATAAAGCCCAACCTAAATATTTAACTTTTCCTGCCATTCAGCTATCCCCCAACCCTACGACACCTCCTTGTACGTTGTTGTTTGTTCCAGCAGCTCTCTGGACCTAATCCAGAGGGAACCTTCCTGGACCAGGTTGAAATGTCATCTGAGAAGGCACATCGAGCCCTTGAATGAGGTTGAGCTAAGTTGGGAACGTCTGATTAGTGAGAAAATTGGTGGACGGTTAGGTGTGTTGATTGTACAGAACCAGCAAAAGTGGAAGGGGAGGGGAAAAGGTGGCTCTAAATCCAGCAGTATGATAAAGAAATGTACTCACAAAAATGTTCTGCAGTAAATTTGCCAAACTAGATGCGGTATCCCAGTATAGGTCTCACCAGTGCTGTATACTGGGGTAAAATCTCCTCCCTACTCACTACTCCCCTGTTTATATATCCAAGCCTGGCATTAGCCCTTTTTACCACAGCTTCACAGTGGGAGCTCAAGTTGAGTTGCTTGTTCCTTTTCAGAGTCGCTGCTTCCCAGGATACGGTCCCTCCGTCTGTAGGGGTGGCCTGCATTCCTTGCGCCGGCCTAGATGTATACCTTTGCACTTGGCTGTATTAAGATATGTTTTGTTTGAAGGGCCCAACTTATCAAAGGGTCCAGATGGCTCTGCATGACCCCCTGTCCTCATTGTTATTTACCACCCTGCCAATCTTGGTGCCAGCCACTAATTTTTTCAGCACTGATTTTATATTTTCTTCTAGCTCATTGAAGACTCTGTTGAAAGCGTAGGGCCTAGTACTGATCCCTGCAGAGCCTCACCGTGAGCACCCCCATTCACTGATGATTCCCCATTGATGTCTACTTTTTGAGGCCTGTCAGTTTGCTAGTTCTTCATCCATTTACCATGTGCTTTATTGATACTGTATAATGCTAATTTTTAAATACGAATGTCAAGCAGCATTAAATCGATGCTTTATAAAAGTCTATTCTGTCTACAGTTACCTTTATCAATCACACGTGTAATCTCATCAAAGAATGAGATGAGGGTTATTTTGACAAGACTTATTTTCCATATAACCAAGTTGCCTGGCATTAGTCACATTCCGAATGTTCAGTTCTTTATCACCTCAATGCCATTTTTTCCATCAGCAGTTTTTCCATTATTTCACTTGGGATTGATATCAGGTTAACTGGCCTATGGTTGCCAGATCATCCCACTTGCCCTTTTCTGAGTTTCTGGAGTTTCCTACGATATGCCGAGATTTATTACAAATTAACATGGTAGGGCATGGGGGCGGGGCAGGGCAGATATCTCCCTGGGCAGCTCTTTTAGGACTCTTGGATGTAAGTTAACTGGGCCAGCTGATTTTTAAGAAGTTGATTCCCTAGAACAGTGGTTCTCAAACTAAGGCCGCCACTTGTTCAGGGAAAGCCCCTGGCGGGCCAGGCTGGCTTGTTTACCTGCCGCTCTGCAGGTTCGGCCGATCGTGGCTCCCACTGGCTGCGGTTCGTTGCTCCAGGCCAACGGGGGCTGCAGGAAGGGCGGCCAGCACGTCCCTAGGCCTGCACCGCTTCCTGCAGCCCCCATTGGCCTGGAGCAGTGAACCGCGGCCAGTGGGAGCTGCGATCAGCCGAACCTGCGGACACGGCAGGTAAACAAACCGGCCCGGCCCGCCAGGGGTTTTCCCTGAACAAGTAGCAGCCCTAGTTTGAGAACCACTGCCCTAGAAGTTGAGGTTTAACATCCTCCTTAGTTACTAATGGACTAGTAATTAAGGGACTCATGAGATATGAACACTTAATCCTGCTTCATTCCAAACACAGAAGAGTGGCCAAACAAAACAAAAAAAGTTTTAAAAAATTGTTTTGGGCTGCCCCTGAAGGACAATTTTTTGGGCTTTTTTTTTCTCAGTGATGGGGAAAAAATCATTTTGGATTGAGGGAGTAGGGAGCTGATTTTGTTTCTGTATGTGGTGTTTGTGAGATGATACTGGGACACTGTGTACAGTTCAGCTGTCCACATTTTATAAACAATGTTGAAAAATTGGAGAGGGTGCACGAACAAGTCATAGAAACAGTCTGAGGACAGGAGAAAATGCCATGCAGTGAGAGAATTGGAGGGCTCAATCTGTTACTTTATCAAAAAGAAGATTGAGAGATGACTTTGATTACGATGTGTAAATACTTTCATGGAGAGAAAATACCGGGTACTAAAGGGGCTTTTTAATCTAGCAGAGAAAGACCGAACAAGAACCAATGGCTGGTAGCTGAAACCAGACAAAGTCAAATAAGACACAAGTTTTTAACAGTGAGGGTGATTAATCAGTGGAATAAACTACCGTGGTGAAGTCTCCATATCAAGACTGGATGCATTTCTGGAAGGTATGCTTTAGTGAAACAAAAGGTATTGGGCTAAATAAAGGGGTAATTCGGTGACATTTAATGGCCTGTGTTATACTGGAGGTCTGACTAGATGATCTAATGGTTTCCCCTAGCCTTAAAACCTGTGAATCTGAAAAATTCAGTGTTCTACGGGGAGCATCCAGGGCTGTTTTATTGTGTAGCCTGCTTGCTCCCCAGAATCACCACTGAGTGAGTGGGGCTATCCAGGGGATACAGAGGGAGCTGCTCACACATCCAGAATGTCTCGACAGGGTCAGGCCATCAGCCCTGCAGGGGAGGGTTGGGCCTGGCAGTGACTTCATAGGAGCCTTTGGCAGGACCTCAGCATATTGGGCGAAGGTGGTGGGGAGAAAGTAACCTCTCAGACACCTGACATCAGCTATGCAGGACAGCGGCAACCTCAGGGAACCTGTGTCCTTGCTGCAGCAAATATTCTTCTTGGGTCTCTCGCTGGAGGCGAGGATTCTTACCTGAGTGCAAGGAAGGAGCCTCTTCGGGGCTTTCTCCTCTTCGGCTGCAGATTCTGACAGAAAACAGAGATCTCCGGTTTAAAAGCCTCCTTGATGTGTGGAACCTGTTCAGTCTGATCCATCTATCACCAGCCAAGCTCTAGGCACTGAAAACACAAGGTTAAGAAGGTAGAAGTTTCCCTCCCACAATTCTGCCCCTTAGAATCATTGGGGCCCTGTGACTTTGCCCTTCTTTTTGGCTCCCCTTTTCCTTCCCTCCCTCCTTTCTCTTTTTTTTTTCTTTTCCCTTCTCCCCTTCCCCCATGAGAAGGGAGGGGCTGCTCATTAGCTTTCACTGGGGTATGCTGTCACAGAGGTGGGACTGGAATAGTCTCTGACAGTCCCAATACAGCTCCTGCTAGTCTAGTCCTGAACCTCCCAGTCTCACACTCTAAGTACTTAAGTCCTGACCTGCCCTTTCATTTGCTGGCTCATGTCAATCAATGAGAGTGAAGTATGCAAATGAACTGGAGGGAGGGAATGGTGATTGACTGAGTTACCTCTGATGTTCCTCTGCCACAGCACCAAGAGGCACTATGTGGAAATCAGGCTTTTCTGGTGTCCTAGTTTTCACCAAACTAGATAGCGTTCTTCCCACTGATGCCTAGAACATTCCCTGAAAGGTTGGAATTGATCACACGTTGTTTTCACGAGTTATTACATTACAGACAGGGAAACGCCATTGAGTTGAGTATTAGGCCTCACTTTGCTCAGATAAAAATTGCTACAGGTCCAGGGATAGAGACTGAATTCCTACCCCTTCCACCACTTGCTAGCTTGGTTTCTGTTAGCAATGAAGTATGCAACCTTCTACTTATTCCCCTTTAAAACTAAGGTACAGTTTAATACCAAATCAATCTATTTGATACATTATGCAATCTTCTCTCCAATAATTGTCTTTAAGTAGTTTTGGATTCTCCTGAGGGTATTAGTTCTTCCAAAATACTCGCTGAACAATTTCTATGAGAAATTCTTGTAGCTCCTTTGAGACCACTTTACGGAGAGCATTTCCAGTATGAAATTCCAGCAGTTGGGTAGTTGGAAAGTCAGGACTATAAGAACTATTCCTTCTAGAGGCTGGGGATAGGCAGGACTCCTGGGTTCTATTCCCAACTCTGACACTGACTGGCTAGGTGTCCTTAGAAATCACTTCATTTTCCTCTACTTTAGTTTCTTCAAACTGGGGGACGATGATCATCCATTATCTACCTCACTGGGGGCTGTGAGGATCCATTTGAGAGTGTCTGCGCAGACACTGGAATATGCCCTGCCCATAAGAAGTGCAATGGGCTACCGCAAAACTGAAAGCCTAGATTGGATGGTCTTGCGGGGGGAGGCAGGATTTTTCTCTGCTTGTGAAGGGGTAAGGTGTAGTGATTAGCACAGGGCGTTGGGAGTCGGGATGCCTGGGTTCTATTTCTGCCTTCAGGGGATGTGCTTATGGGTCAAAGAAGGAATCAGGACTATTGATTTCTCTTTCTGGGTCTACCACTGCCTCGCTGTGTGACCATGGGCAGGTCAGTTCCCCTCTCTGTACCTCATTTCCCTCATTTGTCCAGTGGGGATATAGACACTTCCCTAATCCTTGGCAGTAGTGAATCTTGATCAGATAATGAGTGGTAAACTTTCTGAGCTCAGAAGGACAATGCATGATTGTTGTTTGGGGGCAAGAATCCCTTTTGGTTTCCTGCTGGTCACCATCCAAAGTCAATAATAACTTATCTTCTGTGATGGAATCCAGGGCTGGTAATTCCCTGTCACCCTCTGTTCCCTGCTGCTTCCCACTGTCTCTTTGGGTTGAATGCTTGGATGTTAACAGGACTGGAAGTTCTACTGGGTTGCTGGCCATTGGTTGCCTAGGTGAGGAATGTCTCTCTGGCCTCGTAGGCCCAAAATCACAGGCACTTGAGGGGGAAAGGCCTGTTAGCTCATCACCACACACAGTACGGGCTGATCCTCCTTGATTCAAACTCCATGCCTGAGCCCTTTCTCCATACTGGGCTGAACTGAAACCCCAAATCGAAACGCTCGACACTCCGGGAATTTGGGTCTGACCTTCATGATCATAAGTGCCACTTAGCACTTATGGAGCAGCTTTTCCTGGGTAAATCTCACTGCCCTTTATAGTAGCAGGTATGTATTAGATCCCCATCTTATTGATGGGTGCTGAACCACAGTCAGGGGGAGTGACTTGCCCAAGATCCCACAAGTCTATAATAAACCAGCAATAGAATCCAGGAGTCCTGACTCCCAATCCCCCGATGACCCCATTCTTCCTGGCTTTGAGAAACAGGAACTAGATCCTGGTTGCAATTCCCAGTGCTGAGAGGGAGCGTGCTGTAGTGTTTAGTGTAGGGCCCTGGGAATAAGAACTTCTGGGTTCCGTCGCTGACATTTCATGTGAGACTGTGGCTTCCCCTGCCCAGGCCACAGTTCTCCATCATAGGGGCGGGTCCCAATCCTTACAGCCCAGGGGTTGGAAAGCTTCATGAGATGGGAAGTATAACCCCTCCACCACATTAGATCAGTGTTCTGGGCCCCTGCCAGCAGCAAGCCAAAGTTTACCCATCTCTTGGCAATAAGGCCTGCTCTTGTTTTTAGAGACATGGTCGTTTGCCCAGGATCTTCCCTGCCAGCTGGGCAGTGTAATGCCCCAGAGCAGTGCCCCCTCCAAGAGAGCGAGGAGGAGGGAGGGGGCAGGCAATGACTCAGAACAGCTGCCTCAGTGCTCCATCTTCTGGAGCATCTTCCATTCACCATTTCGTTAGTGGCTGTCCCTTTCTGTCTGAGGAGGGGCAGAAATGCGGGAGAAACTGCTCCCCCAGATGAGACTTGATTTCCAAGCACAGCCCCCTGCAGCCCCTTGCACTGGGCCTGGGCTTGATTGGAATGTTAAAATCGCTGGTTACAACCTATTAGAAAGGAGAGAGTGGGTGAAAGAGTAGGGGAAGGTATGTTAAAGACATAACTCTAAAACAGGTAATGATCAGTAATTCAGAACCAGAGGCTCTCGAATGCATATTGATCAAGGCACTAAGTAACAAAGTTCAGGAGGGAAACTAATAGGGGTCTCTTACAGATACCGGAATCAAACCAGAGAGCAAGAGGAGTTGCTCCTTAAGCACCTGTCTGTAATGTGTGGAAAGAAAATGGTGTTTTCATGGGGGACTTCAATTTGGGAGCCATAGACAGGTGGTCTTATGCAGCCCCTAGTTGAACAACATTAGAGTTTCTAAAAATTACAGATAATTTTCCAGCACAACAGGTGTTGCACCCAACACAAGGTAATGGTTTTGGACCTCTTTATGATGGACAAAGATGAATTGATCACTGGACTTGAAGTTTGCTTAGGGACCAGTGATCGTGACCTTAATTATGTTCATCACAAGCAAACAGAGGACAGTGCCAGTCAGTAACATTTATACTAGAATACCTTCTTCCCCCAAATCCATCAAGCCAAATTGCCCTTGACTTTTCTTTGTCCCCAAGCTATATGGGATTTTTTTTTTTTACAAAAGGGGACAATGCTTTGTACCTCCATTAAATCTCTCTAAGGTTTTAACTCCAGCCGGAGGTCCAAACAGGTTCTTGTTTTGGGTACTAATTAGGGAGTAGGTGGCACCTGACTCTACTAATAATTTTTGTCCGAATGCTCCTTCTGCAAATTTCACATGAACCATGAACCTTCCCCACTCATAGGTGTTTAATCATGCCATAATTGGGGGTTCCTGGGGCGCCTGGCCTCCCTATAGATCGGCAACCGGTGGTGCACTGGCGCTTTTTCCTCTATGCTCAGCCAGTTCAGGTTCTGCCAAGTTTGTTAGGAGTTTGGTGGTGGGCAGTTGGTCTCTTGTTTCCTTTGGCTCCTATTTTAAGAGCTGCTTCCAAATTTCCCCACGCCATGCGTTGGGGTCCTGCCTTGACCCTTATGGTGTCTGTCTCCCCTCTCCTTTCCCTGAGTGTTACTCGGAGGGGCTATGGCGGTCACCTTATCAGATTTTCTTTTAGGAGGGTGGCTATCCTTTTGGACCTCAATAGCCTGCTTTGCTCTGTCTTCAATATCTCTTGTTAGAACTGCTGCCAGATCCATATCCACCAAGGCCATACGAATCAAAGGGAGAAATCTTTGGATTAAAGCTTGTTTGAAAGGGAGGGCTGCACAGTCTGGGTTAATGACATTTGTAGCCCAGAATGTCTCCATGACAGTTTCTTTCCGGCTATATAACTTTCTGCTCTCTTCCTGGACTGTTGCTTCTCTTGGGGTACGTCTTCACTAGCCGCCGGATCGGCGGGTAGTAATCGATCTATCGGGGATCGATTTATTGTGTCTCGTCTAGACGTGATAAATCGATCCCCGAACGTGCTCCCCGTCGACTCCGGAACTCCAGCAGAGCGAGAGGCGGAAGCGGAGTCGATGGGGGAGCCGCGGCCGTTGATCCCGCGCCGTGAGGACCCGAGGTATTCTCGTAGCTGAAGTTGCATATCTTAGATCGATTTTCCCCCCCCGCCCAGTGTAGACCAGCCCTATGTGAAATATAACTGTGGGGCTTTCTCCTGGGAAGAGGGTATGTATTACTTCCTTCTGTACATTTATGTGCTTCTCTGTATCATCTGCTCCAGGGGATGCCCCCATTTGGATATCATAAGGGAGCCCTGCAAAATCCTTGGGGGTCATACACTCCCTACACATAGCTGCCACATCAGCCAGAGTGAATGCAGCCATGTCAGATACTCTTACCATCCACCTTCCGATTTAGCGGGCCAACTGGTTTCCCTACTGCCCTAACCTGGTCAGGGGAGAAGGGTCTAGTTTCCACCCGTTCCTCTGTTCCTCCCTGAGCTCCCCTCTTTGTGACAGAGGTATTGACTATGGGGGCTATTGGAGGGGGTCTTTGTAGCTCTTCCAGCGAACTCCGTAGGAGACTTTATGGAGACTGTCCAATAGGATCCAGGGGGAAATCATCAGGGTCCTTCCTTTCATAATTGCAACAAGGGGGGGTATGAATCGGGATATTCCTCTGTCTTCCTCCCATCTATGATTCTCTCTGATCGCTGCCACAATCCCCCTCTGCTCCCCCAGCTGAGCCTTAAGGGCACAAATTTGTCTCCGGCATTCCCTGTGGTCTGCCTGGGTTCTGCTTTGTGAGCCTTTTAAAAGGGCTCTCACTGAAGCTTTGCTCTCTGTTGTCTGCTGTTTCAACTCAGACACTTCCTTCTGCAACTTGCCACTGACCCTTTCACTGTCACACGCTTGCTTCTGCATTCCTACAAT
The DNA here is from genome assembly GCF_002925995.2 of Terrapene triunguis. Classification (NCBI taxonomy): domain Eukaryota; kingdom Metazoa; phylum Chordata; order Testudines; family Emydidae; genus Terrapene; species Terrapene triunguis. Next base: position 12,736 of record NW_020697100.1, read on the forward strand.
CTGTGCTGCTTGTGCCAGAGACGTAGCTCTGAGAGCATCCGATTCTGCCTTCAGATTAATCACTTCACTTTTTACTTTTCAGCTCTGATTCTTCCCAATTCCTGCACCCTGACTTTTAACCGATCTGTCTCCTGATCCAGTGTCGTCGCAATCATCCACAACCTGTGCAAGGCAGACCTCTTCTTGGCCCTAACATTTGGACCTCCCCACTTTCCTGCACTAACTCGGACATCCCATTGCTTGTGGAGCTGCAGGAAGACTCTGGGGCTAGTGAAGGTGCCAGGCTTCCAGGGTCCGTTACCCCCATACTGCTGTACAAAATCCATCAAGCTGTTTCCCAACATCATTTGCAACTGTTCTCTCTTTCCAGTTGTTTCCTTGTCCCTGGACATAACTCTTCACTCAAGCAGGCAATCAGCCTGAGGTCTGAGTCCCAGTAACGGAATTTATCTGTAGATTAACTTGCGAACTGTGACGGGGTATTTGTAGGGAGCAACTCCACCCTGCTGTCTTTTACCTCCTATTGCAATGGACAAACTACAAACTGTTTGTACCATCCGTCTCCTTCCTCTTTACCAATCTTCACTGGGGCCTCCAAAATCTGTTACCCGGGGTTCTTTCAACCCAAAGTTGTTGGAAACTTTACTCTGTGCGAGGTGGGGCCAGGAAATATATCAAGGGAAACACGGCCGTCCGACCGATAGATGGCTGGCACAAACAGGACAACATAAGAGTGCTTTCACTTAAAGCTAAACTTTACTTAGTCTCAAGCACTTATGCACATCCGCAATAGGTTAGTGAAACACCCACAACCGTCAATTACCGAAGTTGGGTGTGGCTCTCGAGTGGCACAGTAGCAGTCTTCCAATGGCCAATCTTCCATCTGCCAGTGGGCACCACAAGATGTGCCCAGAGGGAGAGTCCCTGAAGAGTCCAAATATCCCAAACTTTCTTCCCTTATTTATTCATTAGTATCACAAGAACACATCACTCAAAGAAAACTTGTTAAGCAAGCAATTTCAAAGGTTAAGCAAGAGGTTTCCTTCTGACCATCAATTAGCCAGGTGTGTTTTTTCAGAGTTTGCATGCCTTCAGGCCCTGACAAACACATCCCTGAGGGCACATAAAGACAAGTTTCCCGTTTTCCTAAAATGCATATCTCAGCGAATTCGAGAGACATCTCATCGGGAAGGACGCGGGGTCAAGTTGCCCTTTCTGTGGCAGCCAAACGCCCTCCCTTCCTGACTCAGTCATGCTAAGGCTGCTTGGCCCACTTACGGCCTGCTAGTTTGGCTACTTTTAGCAATAAGCAGTAGTGGTTCGGGCACTTGACTGGTTTGCCAGGATCTCCCCATACATACATACCCCTCTCCCTGGGGGAGAATCGGGTTTGAGCAATTTCTCTTAGCTTGTTGGCTTCACCCTAGAAGGGGAATATTTGCCCTTAGAAAGACTGAAACATACCAATACTGTTATTGACTTACTACCTTGCTCATAATCGCTTCCCTGCGTATTTATATATAATATAAAAAACACAAAGGCAACCTAAAAACGTTATTGAGGTTGCAAAGTCAAGCACTCAATAGTTAGGAAATGTCAGAATCGAGGTTGCCTGTGTAACTTTAATTTGTCTCCCTTGTCCATATCCATTATGATACAGCCTATAATTACGTGATCCCATACTATTTTTTTCCACAGGACCCCTGCCTCATTCAGTGCACGAAATGGATGGTGCTCAATTAATGAGCCTCTATTCAATCCTTTGCTTTTTTCTCGCTTTTCAATGTGTGGCCCCCATGTCTTATTTACTGCACAGTATTCAAACCTTGCTCTGAAGATGGAATTATTAATTTCCTCCTGGGCTTTACTGTGGTGCTCATCGCTGTAGTATCTGAATGCTTCATATACATTAATTAATTTATCTTCACAACACTCCTGTGAGGTGAGGGGATGATACTATTCCAGTTTCACAGAATGGGAGCTGAAGTACAGAGACAGACACATCTGCCAAAGACACAGGAGTTCTGTAGACCTACACAAAATAGTCTCCCTGATTCATCCCCAGAGAGATCTATTACTAATTGTACTGTCCTCTTTGCCCATGTTGAATGTAGTCAGGTGATGATCAGTAGTCCCTAGGCAACCACCAACTTCCAGTCCAGTGATCAATTCATCTTTATCTGCCATAATGAGGTCCACAATAAAATGGGGCAAGTCTGTATCAGACAGGAGCATAGAAGAACCTTGGGTGGTGGACTGTTGTGCTTCGGGTTTGAATGGGCCTGAGGGATAGTTCTAGAAATGAGTGGATAATTAAATGCTGCCATTCTGACATTGTGGCATTCTATACCCACTTTGCATGACTGTAAAAAACTACACGATGTGCAGAGCAGTTGAGAATCAGGCCTGTTGATCTGGTATTGAACTCTGTGTTTGAGAATCCAGTAAATAACAAATTAAACATCATAGTTCACAGCAAATCTCGGGTAAGTCAGCTTTCAGAAATACAGATTTGCAAGTCTAAGAGAGAATAAGGATTGTGGTGTGGTGTGGTGGGGAGTAGCTTCACTGAAGTCAATGGAGTTACCCCAGTGGGAGGGGAAGGAGAATTCACTCTGTATTTAGGAGTTGTGTAATGTAGAGAGAGATGCGTACATGATGTCATTTGTCATTGTTAGCACAGTTTTCAGTAACTAGATGGTCGTTCTGTTTCCTGAAGTAGAGTTTGAATGCAGCTGGCCATAATAGAGAAACCTGGAATAGTTGAGATTTCAAAGAATGTCTTTATTTTGTTTTACAAAGAAGGTTGCTTTGATGTCTGTTCTTTGCACTGCACTGGGAGGGAAAAAGTTGATTATTTTGGTATTTAGCAGATTTTTTTCCCCATGTGGAGACAGATTGACAACCGCTAGTGGTTTGAACACAGTTCACGGTTCATCTCTAGCTTTTGATTCCACACAGGGTTTTTGTGACTCATGCTAACGGGTGTGAGGATTTTATTGTGAGACCTGCTCTCTTAATAAAGCTGCCTCTCCTCCTGGCAATTAACTGTGTTGACAATCTGTGTGAGTCTGCAGGCAGAGTGTTTATGTGCTGGGAGTCTGGTGAGTGAAACTCCCAGAAGCCAGGCCGCAGGAACTGAACAATAAGTATTGGCACAGAGCCTCATACTGTTCATCGATTGGCCAAGGAACAGTTGGTGACTGTCGCATGCCACATTGTGGCCTTGCCTAGAAGCCATAGAGCTTTTTAGTTTATTGAAGATAACTTCATTATCTTTAGAAGCCAGCTAATTGGCAAAAAACAACAGCCCAACAGCACTGTCACTGTGGTGTACAACGCCTCTGATGCTGAAACCTGGCTGTGTCTAGCAGAGAATTGTTTTTATAACTGAAGAGATTTGTGGTTTTACTTCTTGGGCCTGAACCAAGGCCACAGATCCAAATGTTCAGGGTGTTTAGAGTCCAGCTCTATAGCTGACTCGTATCTCAGGAATGGCCCAAACTAAAATCCCCTCATTCAGGCGTCAGTGATGGTGGTGGTCAGGACCATGCGGGCAGAGAAGAGCCTTCTGAATCTCTAAGGAACGCTCATGTAGGCCCAAAACCTGTCAGAATCTGAATTCCCACTGACTCAGCTGGATTGTAGAGCTTCAGCACCCTCCCAGAGGCTCTCAGCACCTCACAGCGGCTGTTCAGAATTCATTTGCAAGTTTCACAGCTGACTTCACCTGTGTAATAGTCCAAATTCATAATATGGCAACAAGAACCCAAATGTCCTGGAGAATATGGCGAGGGTATCTTTAAATGGAGGGAATATTTCAGTTCCATTTTTAGAACCAGGAACCATTTAAAAATGTTCTTTAAAAAATGAAAAGGGTCCATCAGACATTCTGCGTTCCTTCTGGAGCCATGGCAAAGTTATTTTACGGGTGCTGTAAAAATGGTAGGCTGTTCTAATCTGATCTCTCCGTGCCTAAAATTCATGTACATCTGAGAGTGAGATGAAAAGTGAAAATATAAAATTTGTGTAATGAAATGAGTAGGTTTTTGTCATTTTTGTACTAGTTTCCTCCTCCCGGCAGTGAAGTATTATGTAGGATGGATGATATTAGCAAACTTTATTTTCCTTCCTGGCCCTATTAAAATCTGTCTGCTAACAAAATTCATTAGTGGCAAAGGCCTGTCTATTAGCTCTAAATGTATTTCTAACCCAACCATTTCACCAACCAAATGCAAAAGTTGTTTGGAAACCAGAACCCCTCCTGATGTACAGCATTTGAAAAGATTTTATGGGTATTGGATTATAGCATTGATTCCATTACATGCTGGACATGACAAGCTATGTCAAAAATCCCTAGAGTTACAGGAATTGGCTTTATGCTTGTGATATGGATTTATTTTTGGGAGATGGGGTTTAACATTGTGTGTGTGTGTGTGTGTGTGTGTGTGTGTGTTGGACACACACACATCCAAAGTGAATACTTTAGTGGTTATCCTTTGCCTTTTTCCATTTCAGGAACATAGCAGCATTTTTTTTTTTAATATCTTCTCTCTTTCTTTTTTCCCCCCTATCATCTCACATAACCAGAAGCTTCTTACAGGTGACTGACTCACTGACACAATTTCTATGTTCCCTTTGAGCTAGAATCTTGTAACTTCATACATTCATTCATTGCTGGCCTCACTGCGGTTCAATGAATGCACAGATACCTCAGTGATGAAACCAGATGGCTTGCAAAATAATCATGAAAATTAACCAGTCCAGGCACAAAAATCTACTCTTGCCTTTACCAGAATGGTAATAGCTTTGAACAGGGAGAAAGCTATTAACTGACTCACAAAGAAAGA
>NW_020697101.1:0-4032 GCF_002925995.2 Terrapene triunguis
CTAAGAAAACCCAACAGCATTCACAGCTGGCTGTGTAACTTTTCATTGTCTGATCACTGCCTTCCTGCCTCCCAGCCTGAGATCCAAAGTGAAGATGTGGGATGTTGAGAAGTGGCTTGCCATTAGTAGGGTTCAGAGTTAGCACCACATTGAGGTGGACTGAGGCCAGCTTGCCCCCCCTCTGATAGCTGTTGTGTGAGGCCCACTACAGACTCAGGCAGAAGTTAGTTTGTTCTGGAACAGCCTTCTAAGAGGAGCAGTGAGGGCAAAAAACCTAACTGGCTTCAAGACTGAGCTTGATACGTTTATGGAGGGGATGGTATGACGAGACTGCCTATGATGGCATGTAGCTGATCTGCAACTGCTAGCAGCAAAAATCTCCAGCGGGCGGTGATGGGACACGAGATGGGGAGGGCTCTGAGTTACTACAGAGAATTCTTTCTCAAGAGTCTGGCTGGTGGGTCTCCCCCACAAGCTCAGGGTCTAACTGATCGCCATATTTGGGACTAGGAAGGAATTTCCCCCAGGTCAGACTGGCAGAGACCCGAGGGGAGGGGTCGCCTTCCTCTGCAGCACGCGGCACAGGTCACTTGCAGGTTTAAACTAGTGTCAATGGTGGATTCTCTGTAACTTGAAGTCCTTAAACCACGACTGGAGGACTTCAGTAACTCAGCCAGAGGTTACGGGTCTATTACAGCAGTGGGTGGTGAGGTTCTGTGGCCTTCAATGTACAGGAGGTCAGACTAGATGACCTTCTGACCTTAAAGTCTATGAGTCTTATTGAGTGGTTCACCCTTAATGTAAAGAACCAAAACCTGGGAAATACCAGACAGGAGACCATCAAACAGGGGTAAAAAGCAGTAAAAAGCCTCAGCAAAGAGCTCCAGGATACATAGCAGGGCTCCTGTGGCAGTGAGTTCCAAAGACAAAAGGACCCATTCATAAGATCACGTTATCTGAAGAAGCCACCCTAGAGACAGCTGCATCTCAGCGCTGGGCGAGCCATCCCCATGTAGTATTGCTGTGCTGCTGTTCCTCAGCTGTCCCACCCCAGAGGTGACTGCATCTCAGCCCCAGGTGACCATTACCCAGCAGTGGAAAGAGTTGAATATTTGCTAAGGGTTTTTGTTTTCAGTTCTAAGAAATACCTCGTTTCTGAGAAGAGGCAGTTGGGATGTCATTTCTGGACGGAGAGACAGTGGTAACATCCAGAAATTCACAAGGGGGTGTATCTCTGGCCAAGCTGTCCCCCTCCCTCTTCCCCCCAAGTTGGTCACAGTTCCTGACACTTTCAGTGCCCTTTAAAGCACGTGCACTTCCAGACCCTGCTGCTCCGAAGAGCCCGTGGGGGGATCTGGGGAATGAAGATTCTCTGCACCCTCCAGTCTCTGTCACTTGCTTTTCCAGCCTGGCCCCACCTCTCCGGGCCTCTCTGTGCTCCCCTCCCACACGTCCACTGCCTCCCACCCCATCGCACTACCAATGTGAGAGCAGGGCCGCCCCACCCACCTTCAAACCCCCGCCAGCTGGGCTGCTGGGAGGATAAGACACAGGGAGTTACGCTTTTGTTTCTCAGAAACAAAAAATTTTGCCCGGACAGAGAGAAGTGAAGATTTGGCCGGGTAAGAGCAGGGGGCGGAGGGGGGAGGGCGCGTGGAGGGTGTTTGCCCCAATCTAGCCCATCCCCCCCAAGGAGCAGGATTGTCCCCCCCCACTCTATCCCCCCCCCACCAAGGGGCAGGATCGTCCCCTCTGCTCTATTCTCCCAGGTTGCAGGATTGTCCCCGGCAGTCTATTCCCCACCCATGGGGCAGGATCGTCCCTGCTTGTTCCCCATGTTTCACCCCCCCTAACTGTGCTAGGGCATTGCCAAGTCACATGATTAGTCTTGGCTCTCTGTGGGGTGGAAATTCCCAGCAGCTGGGGGTGAGGGTGTGGGACAGGGGCAGTTCGGACCTTGCCCTCTGTCCAGCAGAAAGATAGGCTCAGACAGTGGCTAATCTACCCCCAATTCTGGGTCTGGCTCATGGCGTGATTTGAAACACTGTCAAACTCTGACCAGTTCAACCAGCTAAAACCAGGGCAAACCCTTGGGCAAGTGGAATCCCCCAGAACAGTGGCTTGTCTTGCGTTAGCCGCGATTGGGACATTTACAGGCACAAACTAATCTATGGAAGGAGAGTCGGCCCCTCAGATGTTCACCCCCCACACACACACACAAAAGAGGGGTTCTATATATTTGCTTGCCGGTCTTTGGAGCCGCGTTTCCAGCCCTTGCCACTGGAGGGAGAAGCTGGAAAAGGGGCTCCAAAGACCAGCAAGCAAATATATAGAACCCCTCTTTTTTATTGGGGGGGGTGAACATCTAGGGGGCTAGCTCTTTCCGTGGGTTAGTTTGTGCCTGTGATGCGCACTGCTTTGCCTTATCACAGCGCAGCAATCCCATGCCTCCAGCAGCTGGGGATTGCAGGAAAACCCCAACTGCCCTGTGAATCTGGCAACTTTTCGGTGGATGAAATCCTGATAGATTATGTCCAAAGAGGGAGGGAAACAAAATTCCCATTTTCTATCTTGACGGGGGGGGTCCACTTAGGATGAAAAAACGAATTGGGCCGGCCCTGGTGCTTGCTCAGGAGACATCACTGATGGTAGGACAGATAGAGCCGGTCCCCTTTGGGGCACATCGGTGGCTGGGAGGGATCCCAGGGTGGGAAACTGGGGAGTCTCCAGCAGAAAAAGAGGAGACTTTGGTGCTCCGGGACCAGAGCCCAGCGCTGGGGGAGTAGGGTGAGGCCAGGGCATGTTCTTTCCCTTTTCTGTGCCTCAGTTTCCCCCACCCAATGCCCAGGGCTCTGTGGGGGTAAGAGGGTGAATTTGCTCTCACGCCAGCTGGAGGAAAGCTCGGCCAGTCAGCACCCAGCTCACTGCATGATGGGAAGGAAGCTATTTCCTTGTTAGGCCCTGAGCGTGGCCTTTCCTAAGGCCGAGCTCGGTGCCTCCCGGACTCGGGCTCCAGCAGCCCCTGTGTCTCCCCAGCTGCCCTTGGCAGCGAGTCTGACTGAGATCAAACTCCTCTCAGAGGCTTGTGCCCCTGCCGGGCGTGGCACTGCCAGTGATTAACCCCTGGCACATGGCGTCTGCCAGGTCGTAGGCAGCAGAGAACAGCCCAGTGTCACCAACAGCCCCAGTGCTAGGGTAGGCTGGGCACAAGCCAACTAGCACGTGCTGTGATACGGCCAAAGAGCATCGGCCATGATCCCAGTCTGGGGGGGGGGGAGGGGCGGGGCTCTCCAGGGATGCAGAGACGCTGACAGAGTGTAGGGGGCCATGGGGGATAATCAGCTGGACGTGAGCCCCCGTGCGACAGTGTGGCCAAAGGCGCTAAGGATGCCCAAACAGGGGAATCGCGCATAGAAGCAGAGAGGTCAGTTTATCTCTGGATTTGGCGCTGGTGCGACCGCTGCTGGGGTCCTGTGTCCAGTTCCGGTGCAGTTCAAGAAGGATGTGAATATATTGGAGAGGGGGCAGAGGGGGGCCACGCGAATGGTTAAAGGATTACAAAACGTGGCCTGGAGTGATAGACCCCAGGAGCTCAAGCTGTTTAGCTTTGCAAAGAGAAGCTCCCACCTCCCGGGGTGACTTGACTCCAGTCTAGAAGCACCTACACGGGGATCAAATATTTAATAATGGGCTCTTCAGGCTAGCAGAGAAAGCTCTAACGTGACCACATGGTTGGAAGTTGAAGCTGGACACATTCAGCCTGGAAAGAAGATATCCGTGTTTACCAGGGAGGGGAATTAACCATGGGAACAATGTACCAAGGAGTGCGGTGGATTCTCCCTCGAGGTGAGATGTGTTTCTAAGAGATCTGCTCTTGTTCAAACAGGAATTAACTGGGTGCAATTCTCTGGCCTGCGTTATCCAGGAGCTCAGCCTTGGTCCCTCCTGGCCTGGGAATCTACCAATCTCCGCCATGACTTCTTGGAATCCGTCTTCTCGCTCTGGTGCTGCCCGGTGGACAGGGACACAAAG
>NW_020697102.1:0-8358 GCF_002925995.2 Terrapene triunguis
ATAAACTCAACCTGGTATTGGAAAGTTGAGCTATGTTCTTTCTACCTCTTATGTCACTAATAATAAAGATTTTGCTTCTAGAATTTGGTTGATAGTTTTGCTAATGTATGAAAGAATGGAATCCAGGTGTACTGGGTTTGCTTTTTAATAGTGATAGACTTTTCCTTTAAGGTGTATCCGTGTTTGATTTTCACCCCTGAGTCTCAGTTTCTTACCTCAGGACATAGGGAACTCCCCAAGCTTTTAAAGGGTTTTGGCATGTAGCAGTAGTATCTTTCTTTGCTGGTACTATTCAGGTTACTTAGGGGCTCAACATCTAAAGGTCATTTTTGGTCTAAATTGTTTCTGTGGGCTTCATGGCGAAACAGTTTTCAGATGGTTTTTATTTTTAAAGTGGTTTAATTAATTCAGACTTTTGTGACATAATGCATGTGTGGATTTCTAATGCCCTAATCTGAAAATATTAAAGTATAATTTTCAATGTTGAATTTATGGATTTGATTCTCTTCTTTAGATTCACATAGCCCTTTTGCTCAACGTTTTCAAACTAAAACTTGTTTTAGATTTAAAAGTTAGCACAGTCTGTGACTAAAACATCAGTGTTCTGTAGAAAAAGGACCTCTTATTAAATTAACTTTTCCAGGTTGTGAATTGGGTCTCTTAATTCTTTTCATTAGCGTATGCAGTCAAGAGTGAATTACTGGATGTGACACATCCAAAAAGCTGAAATTTTATTGTTGCTAGCACTTTGTATAGACTGTTGCATGTTGAAATCTGGAAACTTGAAATGGAACTACAATTACTGTGCATTCAGCATCTACCTTTCCCAATACCTTTTTCTACAATAGAAGCAAAACTGGTAATCTGTTACAATAGGATTTCAGTGAAACTGTTTTATCAACTACAAAAGTGACACTGAGTAATAGTGGTAGTAGAAGTTTACCATATATGTCCATTGATATCAGAGCCATTATGCTGTTAATGAAAAATTATAGCTTTAAAAGAAAACCACCCGATTTGTTCAGTCCAGAAATCTAAGTTCAAGTGGTAAGAAACACTTTTCACTATGAACACACTGCAAAATAAATTTCATAAGGGATATCAGACCTTATGCTCTAGGGTATGAGCTGATTGCTATCTGAAGTGGGAAGCAATATTTACCCCCAATATAGAGTAGTGCACAGACTGATTCTGGGTGAAGGGAGAGCATTCTTCTCTGAAGCATCTGTTTTAAAACAGTCAGAGATAGGACCATCCCACTGGTCCTATCATCTGTTCTGTTTATGCAGTTCGTATGTTCTTAATTTGTTAGTGCATTTGAAAATGTTACTGACTCAGATTTCCCCTTTCAGAAAAAATATGCATGTTTGCTAATCAGTAGAAGTACTGTGTAGCAATAACACATTTATAGCATCCAAAACTCTGTTTTCTTAAAAGAAGTGCTGAAGTACTGTATTAAGTATATACTTAATATGTATCTATTATCTTTTCAGTGCCTTGTGCTTCTCAGTCATACTTTGCTGAAGAAGTTTGGTTATTACAGGATCATCTTGTTTTCCTTTTACTTAGAAGGAATAGCTGCAGCTGTCATGTTTGTTCTTGGACCAGAACACTACTACCTGCTAGCTGTTTATCTCACGACAAACATGTAAGTAAATATATACCTTCAAGGATACTATTTAAAAAAAAATTAACAGCTTGCTACGCCTTGTGAAAGGAGTCTGTTAGGTAACTTTGTTTTTCCACTTTTTGTCATACCCTTTTGGTAGCTTGAAGAATTTCCGACTATGAGTTTTGCACTTCTCCTTTTGTTCTGTTTCATGGGTCTGAAAAGGAGCTGCAATTAAAATGGCAACTCTTGTTTAACAGTGTTTCAACTTTTAGTTACTGCTTTTATTTTCTTTTAAAAACTAACAATCTAATAAATACAATAGAGTTTGCAACATTGTCTCCAGCCACATCAGTTTTAACTTTGTCAATGGAATCTGCATTTGACTACAGACTTTCCCGTTTACCCAGACAGCAGTTTCCCACCACTTCTTCAAGTAGTGTCCCTATCTGTGGGTATGTCTACACTACGGGATTAATCCGAATTTAGATAATTCGAATTTGGGAAACAGGTTGTATAAATTCGATTGTGCGCGGCCACACTAAGCACATTAATTCGGTTTTTAACCACATTAATTCGGTGGTGTGCGGCCACACTACCCCATTAATTTTAACCACATTAATTCGGTGGTGGCGGCCACACTAACCCTAATTCGAATTAACAAAATCGATTTTGGCGCTACTCCGCTCGTCGAGGTGGAGTACAGAAATCGATTTAAAGCGCCCTTTAATTCGAACTAAATGGCTCTGTTGTGTGGACGGGTGAAGGGTTAATTCGAATTAACGCTGCTAAATCCGAATTAATCCCGTAGTGTAGACCAGGCCTGTGTTCCCACTGTAAGTGTATCTGAGTCCCTGTGCCTCAGATTGGAGATTTTAAGCAGCAGTGTCTGTTTGGCCCACACATGTGCTCTCCCTGTCTCGTGCCTTGCCTCAAGGCTATGCACGGTCGAACTACCCTCAGTGCCTTCTCAACCGCCCTTGGCCTGAGACTGAGTACTAGCAGAGTGCAAGAGAAATTCAGTTCTAAACCTTATTTTGGTTTACAGAGTAGCTAGTAGAGTTTCCGTTATTTAGATTCATACTCTTCCCTTTCCCTTTTCCTTTAATATTGAAAAAATAAAAGATTTTAGATCCCTCCACCCCACGAAAATGCTGGCAATTCAAGTGACTGTTGTCTAAACAACATTAAATTTGTTTTCTTTGGTACTGCTAGAGCATGAAGCCTTAAGTTTATTTCACAGATCAGGTAGATCTGTGAGGTGTGGAAAACCCTCAAAAGGAAATGCTTCATTAAACATTGTTAAAAACAGCCTTCTCAATTAGAATAGTATGGTATTAATTTCATGGTCTTCCCTTCCTACCTCGCCTGTCCTCTTTGTATATATTTTCTTTCTCTTTCTTCACCCCTTCCCCCCGCCCCTCAGGATTTCAGTCATGGACTATTGTAACTAAGAACTATGTGACAACTGAGTTACATTATCTAGTAATATATTTTCCTCATTTCAAGTATTCAGGTTTCCTTAGAAAAAAATCTCTCAAGATATGTGAAGGTTATTTAAATATTAGCTGCTAGCCCAAAAAGGACTTTTGTAATTTGAACCTAATTTTACCAAAACTTAGCAATATATGCAAATCTATCATCCTGTTTATTGTTTCATTTATTGGTCATGTGTTAAATGTATTTTTTTACCTTTATCATTCTAATTGTGTCACTTATTTTAAGTTTGTTTCCTATCTTTTCCTTCCAGTCCTCTGCATGTCCTTTTTCAGATTTCTAGAGGAGAATTTTAGTTCTTTCTTCTGCGATGTTCCTTTTCTCCATTCAAGTCAGTTTAAGTTGGTATTAATAACCTCAATAAGTGTCTATCATCTTTCACTTCAATGCCAAGCTACTATCTTGAAATTCCAGAAAGAGTTGAGAAAGTTTTTTAGGTTTGTATACAGGTTTCTAATTCTTGACTAAAATAACAGCTCTAATATTTATTTAGAGAACTGATCTTTAAATAGACCTAACAGCCATTTTTAATTTGAAGTAATAATACTGTGTTAATTTACATGATGAGAGAGTGAGTGTGTGTGTGTGTGTGAGAGAGAGAGAGAGAGAGAGAGAAATACACAGACGCTAAACCATCCATTACAGTTTTCTTATTGAGAAAAGTATGTTTAATATCTATCAACATTTTGAAATATTTTGTCTTTCTATAGGGTAATTGTTCAAGCGTCATTCAGTTTGTTTAATCTGCCCTTGGCAGATATTGTTGATGCAGACTTAATAAAACACAAACGGAGGTATGTTGATCTTACTACTGCTCACAAAATGTATTGTAGCTAGTGTCCTCAAATTCTCTATACCAAAGTTAAATTTTCATACACTAAACACTCTGAACATATTAATCTAAAAGGATTCTTAATTCAGTAAAAAAAGTTTTCTGTTTTATTTTAAATTACAACTATTTTTAAGAAGGTTTCAGAGTAGCAGCCGTGTTAGTCTGTATCCACAAAAAGAACAGGAGTACTTGTGGCACCTTAGAGACTAACAAATTTATTTGAGCATAAGCTTTCGTGGGCTACTTTATATTTCACTTTATATTTACTTCTAATATGAGAAGTGAATGGGAATTCATTATTACTGTACATTGCTTTAAATCTTTTGAAATTTTATCCGTTATTTAATAACTTTTTCCTAGATTATGTCCAAATAAATGCAGAAAATATTGTGACATTCTTTGGCTTCAATCCTGCAAGCACTTACATTAAAGGCTTAATTTACACACACAAGTAAAGGTAAGCACATGCATAAATGTCTGCAGGATTAGGCCCTGAGTAACTTTAACAAAGGAATGAATTTAAACAACACACCAGATCACTTCCATTGTGAACTCTATTATATTTATAAGAGCCCAGTCCCACAAACATTCGCATGGTTAGTCCTGTTAACTTCAGTAGAAATACTCCCATGCCCATTATTACTCAGAGGCTTAAGAGTTGGCAGGATAGGGCCTTTCTAATATAGAGAAGGTATTTGAATGTTTGAACTATACCACTTAACAAGTAAAATTCAAAGTTGTTGTAGCTGCCATTCAATTTTTTAAATAAAACTTGCTGTGATATGCTGTACTGTGATTCATGTACCTTTTGGATTTATATCAAAGTGCAACTAACTTCTTGTTGCTCTTACAAATATACTGATTTTTATACCAGTGGGGTTTCTGGTTTCAGTGCTATTTGAGGGGGATAAAGGGAATCAGGCTCCCTCTAAGGCCACAATCCGGCAAAGACTAAAGCACATATATTACTTTATACCTGTGAATAGTTCCATTAGCTTCAGTGGGACTATTCCAACACATAAAATTGAACCTGGGTATAAATCCTTGCAGGATTGGGGTCAGTGTCTATGTAGACCACATCTCATAAGTGTTACTAAAGAAAATTCAATGTACCTGGAAAGTGCAGTGGTGTAACTTAGAATTTTAAAATATTCTTGATACAACGTTTCCCCGACTGCCCAGTCCATATACAAGACTTGAAATTATTCTGAATAACAATCAGATTGCTTTGTTTGAAGAACATTTAATACAAGAAGAGCAATTGACTAAATTAGTTTCTAGTACCAAATCACGTCTTTTACAAAGGTAAGTTTATCCTATTTTTCTCTTGTTAGTATGTAATTGCAACTCTTGAGTCACCAGACTATGGGCCTGATCCAAAGCCCATTGAAGTCAATGTGAATCCTTCAGTTAGCTTCAGCGGGCTTTGGATTAGGCCCTGTGACACTGTTCTGTTAGATCCCTGATTATTTTATTTATGGTCAAGTAAGGTAGTTGTGGGGACCTAAGATAGTATAAAAGGTATGTTTATAGATTTAAAAAAAAAAAAACACTGTACTTATCTAACTGGAATGTAGTCATTTCAGTATGATATCTGAACCATTCACTGACTAGAATGTTGATGGTAAGTATGCAATTTGTATCCTGACCGTTAATATTTGAGTCTGAACAGTACTTAAATAATGAACATAATAAGTGCTGTAAGTGATGTGTGTTTATATACTGTGTAATATGGATTAATACTTGTCTTGAATATTTCAGATCTCCACTTTCCTCCATGGTTTTTGGTACCAATGCTTTATTTACTAAGCCTGCCCAGTCTTTGGCTCCTATGCTTGTGGTTACAATACTAAATCAATTTGGATATGAGAACCTGAATAATAAATTTTCTCAGCCTGATCCAAGGTGAGTTCAAAAGTGAAGTTTTAAGTCACAACAAGTGAAATAATGTTACACAGTTATTACAAATTACACCTCTACCCTGATATAACGCGGTCATCGGGAGACAAAAAGTCTCACCACGTTATAGGTGAGACCGCGTTATATCGAACTTGCTTTGGCCCACCCTGTTCCTTGTTCCCTGACCGCCCCCTCCAGAGACCCCGTCCCTAATCACCCCCAGGACCCCACCCCCTACCCAACCTCCCTGCTCCCTGTCCCCTGCTCTGCTTCCCGCCGCCGGTGAGTGCGGGGAGGTTGGGGAAAGAACGGCCCTGTACTCACCTGCGGTGGGAAGCGGAGCGCTGCAGCTGGGAGCTGGCGGAGTAGAGTGGGCTGGGGCCAGGCTGCTCTGCTTCCTGCTGCTGGTGAGTGCTGGGAGGTTGGGGAAAGGACGCCCCCCCGCACTCAATTGCGGCGGGAAGCGGAGCGACGCGGCCCCAGCCCACTCTGCTTTCCTTGCCCCGGCCCCAGCTGTGTCGCTGGGATGGGGGGTTGGGGAAAGGTCCCGCACTCACCGGCGGTGGGAAGCGGAGCGCCGCGGCTGGGAGGTGGCAGAGTAGAGTGGGCTGGGGCCGGGCTGCTCCGCTTCCCACTGCCGATGAGTTCAGGGAGGTTGGGGAAAGGACTCCCTCCACACTCACCTGCAGCGGGAAGCGGAGCAACGTGACCCCAGCCCGCTTCACTCTGCCACCTCCCAGCCGCGGCGCTCCACTTTCTGCCGCACGTGAGTGCGGGGAGGTTGGGGAAAGGAAGCCCCCCTTACTCACCTGTGGCGGGAAGCAGAGCGCTGCGGCTGGGAGCTGGCAGAGTGGAGCAGGCTGGGGCCGGGCTGCTCCGCTTCCTGCCGCAGGTGAGTGTGGGGAGGTTGGGGAAAGGACGCCCCCCCCGTACTCACCTGCGGTGGGAAGCAGAGCGCTGCGGCTGGGAGCTGGCAGAGTGGAGCGGGCTGGTGCTGGACTGCTCTGCTTCCGCCGCTGCCGGTGAGTGCGGGGGGATCCCTTCCCCCAACCCCCCTCCCCCGAGCGACACAGCTGGGGCCGGGACGAGGGAAGCGGAGCGAGCTGCTCCCGGCCCCCCGCTAATGCCCTGGGCCACTCTGGGACTGCGGGGCCCCCAAAATTGCCCCCCCACACAGCTCCTGCCTCCTAGACCCTGGGGGGGGGAGCCCCTGACGGCTCCTGAGACCCTCTGCCCCTTATCCAACCCCTCGGGCCCGGCCGGGCCCTGCACCTTTAACACGCTGCTCTGCGTGTCAGAGCTTTACCGCCTGGTATGCGAACCCATGTTATATCAAGTCGCGTTATATCGGGGTAGAGGTGTAATATGCAGTTAGCTTGTATCAGATGTGTTGCAACTTGGCTTTAACAAATTTTCAATTGGTCTTCATCTACACTGACATAAAAATGCTGTCCAAGTAGATATTTATTCTGAAAAAATGTACTTTTAAAAGAGAGGACATGGGAAAACTTGCCACATGGTAGGTGTGTGTGTGTGTGCATGGGTGTGTGAAAAATTCATTTCAGTGCATGATTGTTTTTGTCATTCTGTTGTGCAAAATTAAAAAAGAGTCAAACCTGTGATGTTCTAACTTTGACTATAAGTGTTACCAAAACCACAAAAGTGTATTTATTTCATAAATATAGTTACTATACATATTTAGTACAGTAGGACTGTGACTAATGTATTTTGTTTTTGAGAGAAACAATACAATTATAGGAGGAAGAGGGGTTTGGCTCAACTAGGTAAATCACTTTGGTTAGAGTACAGTTTTCTATTCTTATCTTAATGGCCTTATCTTAGTTACTTTCTAAAATTTTACTTTAATTAAAGAAAACTTTTTAAAAAACACATAGAGGACAATCATTTATAAAACCTCCTTGGGGAAAGGTCTTTAAGGAAAAGAGAATGGAGATGTGGCCAATGTGTCTGGAACCCTCTTTCTGACCCTAATGGACTGTTGAAGAAAGGCATAGAGATAGGTTTGGAAGGACGACAAGCTGGGGACATTCAGAAAAGCAGTTTCAGCAAAGTGCTTAGGTACTGGTGAGCAAACTACGGCCCGCCAGCTGAATTAATCCGGCCCTCAAGGTCTCGCTGGGGAGCAGGGTCTGGGGCTTGTCCTGCTCTCATGCTCCAGCCAGGGAGCCCGGATAGGGACTGCTCCACACGCACATGCCGCGGCTCCCAGAAGCAGCGGCATGTCCCCCCTCCGGTTCCTCCTCCATGTAGGGGCAGCCAGGGGGCTCCACATGCTGCTCCTGCCCCAAGCGCCGCCCCCGCAGCGCACAGAGCCACTTGGCTGCGCCTCCACGTAGGGGCCGGAGGGGGACATGCCGCTGTTTCCGGGAGCTGCTTGAGGTAAGTGCTGCCCGGAGCCTGCACCCCTGAACCACTTCCATGCCCCAACCCCCTACCCCAGCCCTGATCCCCCTCCTGCCTTCCGAACCCCTCAATCCCAGCCCAGAGCACCCTCCTACAC
>NW_020697103.1:0-12220 GCF_002925995.2 Terrapene triunguis
CGCTGGCACCTACCTGTGTCGGGGAAGAAGCTGTTGGCCAATTGCTGCTGTTGCTGCTGCATGACGAGCTGCTGGGGTTTCATGCCCAGGGGGGTCGGCTGCACCCCAGGTATCTGCTTCTGCACCAGCACCTGCTGCTGGTTCGGCTGTGGGGTCAGCGCTGGCTGGACGCCGTGCTGGGCCGCAAGGACGTGGGGCTGGGGCTGCGCCATCGCCATGTGTGGGGCCAGCACCTGGCCCTGCTGGGGTCCCACCACCCGCTGCTGCTGCGTCATTAGCTGTTGGGTGGGCACCAGGTTCTGCTGCCTGGCGATGAGGCCCAGCTGCAGCTGTTGCTGGGGCCCCACCAGGCGGGGAGCCTGCCCGTCCGGGGGCTGGGCCGGCCCTGCAGGGTGAGCCAGTATGGAGTGCTGCTGCTGCTGCACAGGCTGGAGGTGCTGGGCCCCCCCCGGCAGGTGGGCCGACATCTGCTGCTTCTTCTGCAGCTCCTTCTTCTCGTGCTCCAGCAGGTCCTCGATGAGCAGGGGCAGCTCGCTGGCCACCAGGGAGCTCTCCATCTTCTCCAGGTCGTCAGCCTGCGAGTGCTGGGCGTTGGCCAGGCCCAAGGCCCCTCCCTCCAGCTCCAGCAGGGCAGGGCTCTGGCCGGGTGCCAGCCCGCGGCCCGGGGCGGCGTAGGGGCCCTTGTCTGAGCCAGAGGTGGCAGCTTGGCCGTTGTTAGGGAAGGGGGCTGTGCCGAGCCGCACGGGCCCCGCTCCGGCACTCAGCAGGTTCTGGCCAGGCTTGAGGGTCAGGCCTAGGGAGGCAGCCATTTTCTCGGCCCCCTGGAGGGCCTCTGACTTGATGGGGACCGGGAGGCGGTCAGAGGCGCCAGTGTTGAACTGACAGGGGGATGTCTTCAGGCAGCCTTCCTCCAGCTTGGGCTGGACGCTGGACGGCAGGGAGGCCGGCTTGGCTTCCAGGATGCTGGCCTGGGCCTTGAAGGTTGGGTGGGGAGCCGGTGCCGTGCTGGAGGGGCAGGGGGCGGGCGGCAGCCCCTCCCTGGGGGGTGCCAGCTCCTTGGGCTCCCCGGGGCCCTTGGGGCAGGGCCCAGCTGGCTCCCTCTTGAGCAGGGCCTCGCGCTCGGCCTTCTCGTTGGCCGACTCCACCAGGCGCAGGTGCTCGTTGAAGATGTCCTTCTTGTCGCCTGTGTCCAGCTCGGGGTCGGTGTAGGCCAGCAGGTCGAACTCATCGCCGTTCAGCAGGTCGTCCAGGTGGGGGTCGTTGGTCTCCAGGTTGTCCAGGTTGCCCAGGTCGTCGTCCCCCTTGGCCACGTCCGGGTCCAGGCTCAGATTGGCCAGGTCGTCATCCTCCAGGTCCTTGTGGGAGTCGAAGTCGTCGTCCAGGTCAGGCTCCACCGGCACCTCGCACGGGAGCCGCCCACCCTCCAGCGCCAGGTGGCTCTTGCTGGGAGCTGGAGCCGGGACCGGAGCCAGCCGGGGCTCCATGGCGGGGCCGTCCTTGGGGCCGTCAGGACGCAGGCCAGAGCCGGAGGATGACGACAGAGGGCGGGGTGGGCCATGCTGCAGTTCCAGGCCGCTGGGAGGCGGGGGCACCGGAGGGCCGCTTTTGGGGGGAGGCTGGTGGCTCCGCTCAGCCCCCTGCGGGGAAGTAGCGGAGGGCGGCAGAGGGGCCGGCAGCTTCTGGGGCTGCAGGACTGGGGCTGGCAGAGGCATGACGGAGGCACGCAGGGCCTGGCTGGAGCTCTCGTCGCCGGGCAGGAAGAAGCGTGGTCTGGCCGGGGGGCCCTGCTGGGCAAAGGGGGAGCCCATGCCCCCGGCTGCCCCCTTCTGGGCATTGTGCCGCAGCTCAATGAATTGGGCCCCCACGGCGCCGGGCGAGGACGGGATCTGCTCGGCAGGGCCCGCCATGCGCCCAGCCAGGCCTCCCAGCGCCGGCCGGCTGAGCTCATGGCCAGGTGGCTGCTGGAAGCGGGCGGGGCCGGGGAGCCGCACAGCCGCCGCCTGCTGCTGCTGCCACATCTGCTGCTGCTGTGGTGAGGGCCCCTGGAACATGCCGCGTGGGAAGAAGGTCTGGGGGGCTCCCACCGACGGCCTGCAACAGACAGGGAGGGTCAGGGAGTGGCCCCTGCCTCGGGCGTCCCGGGAGGTGCAGCTCCTGGCCAGCACAGGGTGCCAGTGCCACCATCCGCCGAGGGCAGAGCCATAGCCAAGGAGCTCGCTCGCTCCCCGCCCCCCCCAGGGGAAGGTCAGCAGCAGCTGGGGGTTCTGGAAGGGGACACGGGCTGGCCACGCCCCAGCATGGCGTCGCCCCACTGAGGGGCTCCTGTTGGACAGGCTCAATCCCCACCGGACCTGCCGACAGCTTCCCCCGCCCACATCTGATGTCAGGGGATGGGGGCTCAGGGGCAGCACCCTGCCAACCGGGACCTCCCAGCCCCCCACCCTCACAGTGGGGGAGCGAGAGGGGAGTGAGGCTCGGTGACTAGCTGAGCCGGGGGGTGGGGGTGGGAGGCTGGGAGCAAGGACTCCTGGGTTCTATTCCCAGCTCTGTCACAAACTTGCTGAGTAACAGTGGGCCTCAGTTTCCCCATGTGTAGCTGAAGGCGGGGTCTGATGGGTAAGTGAAGTGCCCTGTGAGTGCAGCAAGCCCAGAGCACCGCTCGCCTCCAGCAGCCTGGGGGGACACGCACCTGCCGTTGAGGTCCATGGCGGAGGGCGTGGCGGCGGGAGGCGGGCGGGAAAGCCGTTCGTCCGGTGCGAAGGCCGCGGGCACCATGGCTGGCCCGGAGAGTTTGCTGCTGCCGGGGGCTGTGGGCAGATTCCCGAGGGCGCTCTTGTCCTGGGAAGGAAGGAAGGGAGAGTGACTCCGCCTGTGCCCAGACTCCTGCAGACCACATCCTCACCTGCACCCTGCGCCCTCCCCCTCCAGCTGTGGGGGATCCGGACTCTCCTCCTAACCCCAGCCTGGGCTCAACCTCCTCTGCAGCAGGTGACGGGGAGCTCTAACTACTGCGCCTCGCTGCCCTTGTTTGGGACTAGCCCCAGCCTCACCCCCATCCAAATCTCCCACGCGCTTTATCTGGTGACACCCTGCAGCAGGAGCTCCCCGGGTCTGTGCCCCCAGGCCCCGGCCCTCTGTCCCATTCACAGAGGGACCCTCGCGGGAGGGCGGGACTTGTCTCAGCGCTGTTCGTCAAGGGCTGCGATGACCAATGTGCAGAGCCAGCTCCGACTGCCCTTGGGGGCCAGGCCAGCAGCCCTGGGGCCAGTACCATGCGGCCCATACGGCTACGGAGGTGTTTGTGTGGCCCAGCCCCACCTGTGCTGGCTGGTAGGGTGCCAGGCCCCTGAGCTGCTCGAAGGCCTGGCTGCTGGCTTCGGCGCTCCACGCTGCCTGGGAGGAGCTGGTGGCGGCGGCCGCGCTCTCCTTCTCCTGCCGCAGGTTGTTCCTCTGGATTTGCTGGCGGATGAGGAGCTCGCGGAGTCTCTGGCGCTGGGAGATAAGGGATGCACCATTACAGCAGGGCCCAGACTGCACCCTGGGAAATCACCGTCCTACCCCGAGCATCTGGGGGATGGCGCAGGGACAGGGCACCCATGGCAGCTTGGAGACTCTCTGCCTAAGTTGACTAAACTGACACAGGTGGGAGGGGAAACTGAGGCACAGAGAGGGCGAAAGCCTGGCCCAAGTCATCCAGCAGGTCAACGGCAGAGCCGGGAACAGAACCCAGGTATCCCAAGCCCCAGGCCATGCAAGTAAAGGGGACTAGAGGGCAAAGAGCCATTTCCCTGGCTCCAGCTCTCCTTTGTATCCTCTAGGCGATGTCAGGGGGTCCCTTGGCTCAGCCCCCACCAGCACTCCCGCGTTCTGTGCCTGGCTCTGGGAGGGCAGTGGGGTGCAGTGGTTAGAGCAGTCCCAGCTCTACCTCTGATTCACTGTGCCCGAGACAGCACCCCCAAGGGCTGTGGAGAAAGCGGAGTGCTCACCTGCCTCTGCTTCTCCAGCTCCGACTGGCTGATGCTGCTGACGGCGCCCTCCTGGCTGACTGGCAGTTCGGGCAGCTCCCGGCTGGGGAGAGCAGAGATCCCCGACACCACCTCGTCCCGCTTGTCAGCTGGCGGCGCCATCCCGGCTCGGGGAAGGTAGGTCAGGGAGCCGTCCTGCTGCTGCTGGGGGTGGGGGGGTTGCTGCGGCAGCACCGAGGGGGGCCGCAGGGGAGAGAGGCTGTAGGTCTCAGCAGGGCAGTTGCCAGGCCCCAGGGGGCTACCGGCCTGGTGGAAGCCGGGTGAAGAGGCATAGTTGGCGCTTTGGGGCTTGCCCATGGGCTGGCTAGAGGCAAAATGGCTGTTCATCCCGTGGGGTTGGTGGGAGGGGGAACCCTTGAGGGGCTCCGAGACAGCTGAGGGGAAGGTGAACCGCATCTGGGCCTGGGCGCCAGGGAAGACGCTGGCTCCAGGGGAGCGGGCGAAGGGGGGCTGCTGGCTCCCCGGCCCCTTGGAGTGGGGGTCACTGGGCTGGGCCGGAGGGAAGCCACTGCCAGCTGGGGGATTGTGGGAGATTGGGATCGATTTGAAGCCGGAGTCAGGTATTTGGGGCCGTGGGGGCTTGTGCAGGGGGGCAAAGGGGTCCCGGGACTGGGGGCGTGAGGGGGGTCTGGAGTAGGGGTCGGGTGACTGGAAGCGAGGGGTGACGGGTGACTGGCAGCAAGCCTCATTGGAGAGCGGCCGGGGGGTAAGAGGGGACTGGGAGCTAGACTGGGACTGCGGGCTGGCAGGGACGCGGGAGAAGGGGTCAGAAGGCAAGGACCTGGGGGGCAGGGCACAGCAGCTGTCGGGGGGCTGTGGCCGGGGCGTCAGGGGGGGCTGGGCATAGGGGTCCGAGTAGCAGGACACGGAGGGCGACTGCCTGTAGAGGTCGGGGTGGCTGGGAGGTGAGGGGGCCAGAGCCTGGGGGTGGGGATGTGCCAGCCCTGGGCTCTGTGGCTCTACCTGAGAGACCCGTGGGGTCAGGGGGGCTTTGAACACGTCGGCTGCCTTCAGCTCGGCGGAGGAGAGGTGGGACGGGGAGTCGGCGTAGCCCATGGCGGCCATGTAGCCAGGGGAACACACTCCCGGGCCCCCTTCCTCCTTCTTCACCTGCAGCCCCCCAGCCTCCAGGCTCCTCTTCTGCTCCCCGAAGGGAGGGGGCGAGAGCAGGGGCTCGGGGGGCCTGGCCCCGGGGCTCCCCGGCACCGACAGGTTGTCCAGAGAGCCACTGAGGCAGCGTGGTTTCAGGAAGGGGTCTGGGGTGGAGGGCTGGTGCCGGGGAGTCCCGGGGGAGGTGGGGTGGAACTCCGGAGGCTGGGGGCCCAGGGCCGGCCGGGGAGTGGGCAGAAGCTGCTGCTGTTGTGTGGGGAAGGGCTGGAAGGCAGCTCCGGCTGTGGGGCTCTGGCCCAGGGGCGAGGGGAAGCGGGGCTCCAGCGGGTAGCTGTAGGGGTCGTGCGAAGGCACTTGGGCTGGGGACTGGGAAGGAAGCTTGAGGAAGAGCTCGCTGGACTCAGCCGCTGCTTCGGCGCCAGCAGGGGACTTCAGGAACCCATCTGCGGAGCCGGGCAGGGCCACCGGGCTGTTGATGTAGACGGGCTGCCCCGCAGCACCAGGCAGCGCCCCCTGCTGGGGCGGGATCCTCAGGTGCAGTGAGGGTCTCTCAGGCTTGCGCAGCACCTCCCCTTTGGTCTGCTTGTTGATCTGGCTCTCGGCCTGCTGCAGAGACAGCGCGGGATGGGGGTCAGCGCCAGGGGAGCCCAAGATGGCATCGGGTCGCCCCCCCCCCCAAACACATCCCACCTTGGGCTGTGGAGGGGGGCTCGGGGCAGGGAAGGGAGGATCCGGCAGAGTCAGAGGAGGGGCCAGTTGCTCCAGGTCCTCCCTGGCCCAGTCTGGGTCCCCGAGAGGCCCAGCCGCTCTGCCAGGCAGGCCTCGGGAAGGAAGGCCAGAGAGGGGCCCCACAAGGCTATTGCCCGTGTCCTGAGCACGCTCCCCCGGCACGTACCTTCTGCACCTTGTTGATGCGATGAGCCGCCCGGTTATCTTTGGCCTTTTGCTGCACAAAAAACAAATCAATTCTCAGAGCGAGGCTGAGAGATCCCCCGCGAGCAGGTCGCGCTCGCCGGCCACAGCCCCCAGCGGGGAGCGAGTCCGCCCAGGAGACTCACCAAGTAGGGGGCTTTGTCCGGAGCTGGGACCTTTCTCCAGAGCTTCATGATCTGTTTGCAGCGGCTGGACCAGTCTGGGAGGGGGACAGAGACTGACGTTACGATCGCCCCCGAATCACCAGCTGGCGTCTCTGGAGCATCCGGCGTTTACGTCCCAAGCCCCAGCCGGGTCAGGGCAGGTGGGGGCCATCCCCCCAGCCTGGGCTCCCCAAGATGCATGACCAGGGGCTTCATGCAGCCAATGGAGGCTCACGCCACAGAGCTCTATGGGTAAAGAACTTCTGAGCCAACGCAGAAATTTCATGCCAAGAGGACTATGGGCAAAAACTTCTCCACCAATAGGAGAAAGTGCTCAGTGCCCTCATACCAGAGAGGACTATGGGTAAGGAACTTCTCCACCAATAGGAGAAAGTGCTCAGTGCCCTCATACCAGAGAGGACTATGGGTAAGAGCCAAGAGATCAAGACAAACTGGTTACTGAGCACCACTCCCTCCCCCAGGGGGCAGCCAGAGGGGCGAGAGCAGCTGCCTACCTGGGTAATCCTGCTTGAGGCTGGGGAAGTTCATGTTGGCATAGAGGACGGGCGAAATGGTGGACAGCTCGCCCAGCTCCTCGTCCTTCTCCCAGCGCTGTAGGCTCCGCTGGTTGTAGGAGAGCCCATCCCCCTCACCCTCCGTGGTCGGGGTGGTGGGCGTGGAGGGGGTGGTGGCAGCCGAGCTGCTGGCCCAGGGGCTCTCGGGCTCGCAGTGGTCTGGGCTGAAGAAGCCGCTTCTCTCCCTGCACCGGGGAAAAAGCACATGGCTTGAGTCACCAGGGCTGCAGGCAAAGCCCAGGGCACATGCCAGCTGGGACAGATTCCAGCCCCTGGATTGAAGTAGCAGCAGCCCCCAGCTCCTTAGGGAACCGCATTCACCCCATCTCCTGAAGGACCCCATGCCCTGCCCCTCCCATCCCTCCCAAGAGCACCAGCACTGCCCGCCTGGCACGCACCAACATACCTGTTATCGAGGAACGGGGACTGGCAGACTCCTGAGTAGGACTCTATGGGGACAGCGGAGGAGAGAGAGCCCAGAGAAACACTCCCTGTGAGGGAAGGAAAACCGTGTGGCAGAGAGCTGGCAGTGAGAGTCAGAGCCGGCCCCCCCAATCCCCAACACCCCCTCCCACCTGCCCCCATGGGGCTCCTAGAGCCAAGCCAGGTGAATGCCTAGCTCCTAAAGAGTCCTAACACCACTCTCCTCCAGCCCCAGGAATCACCCTATTTATTGCACATGGGGAAACTAAGGCACGAGAGGGGTGACCTGCCCACAGATCACATGGCACAGCTATGCAGGAAACAGAACCCAGGAGTCCGGTCCCCCAGTGCTGTCCTCCAGCCCCTAGATGGCGCTGCCTCTGCTCAAACCGGGCTCCACAGCCAAGGGCTGGAGATGGGATCCTACGCCCAGGTTTGCTCTCCTGTGTCCTGCCAGGAGTAACAGACAGCGCCCCCTGCTGGCCCTCCCTCTCGCAACCGGCCCCAGCGGGCAGCCCTTTCACACCAGGAGCTTTCGGAGGGGGGTTGTAATTTATCAGCCACCCTCGCCACGCAGGGGATAGACAGGTCACCTTGCAGGAAGGGCCTCTGGGAGAGCTGCGCTCGGTTGGGGTCTCGCCCTCCCATGCCGGCCTCCATCCCTGCCGCCACGCAGTTCAGCTGCTGCTCCCGCTCGGCAGAGCCCAGCACATCCTTGAAGAGCTGCTGGATGTCTTTGCTCTCCATCTTGGGCAATTCTGGGGGCGGAGGAAGATCACAGTGAGCACAGGGCTGGGGAGCTGCACAGCCTTACTCCCCATGTGCAGATCCACCCCGTCCCATTCTCACCACCTGCCGGGGCGAAACCGAGGTACAAGACTTCCCCCACACTGCACGTCAGGAGTCCTGACTCTTGGTCCCCCCTACTCTAACTACTAGACCCCACCCCCTCCGAGAGCCCTTTTGAAGCAGATCAAAAGGCACCTGGTGCAGGCTGAGAAAACAGTCTCACCACCATCCCCTGCTTGGTCGGCAGCTGTTCTGTGCGACAAGCTCCGGGGACTGGTCTCCTCGGACCACCAGGGGCTTCGGCAGAGGGGAGCAAAGGGATCTGACTTGCCCTCCAATCCCTAGGGATCCCTCACAGGACTGAACCACTAACCTGGGAAGCTGGCCTGGACAAGCCCCTTGCCTTGGGAATAGCCCGCGTCACCCTCTGGGGGAGCTGGCACCAGGCTGGCAAGACCCGTTTTGGGCTCCAGTACACGTTTGCTGGGGCCCCACCCCCTCCCATTTCACCCCAGTGACAGACATTTGGGAGGCCACCTCAGCTTGGGGCCCTGGTTCAACTGTCCCCTTTCCACCCTTCTCGCCAGCCCTGGCTGGCACCAGCATAGAACCAAGGGAGGTGTGAGGGGCGTCCGGCGGCCTGACCTTCTGTGGGGATCTTGTCAAGGTCGGAGCTCAGGGCACCCTCGCCGGGCGTCGCCGGCTTCTCGCTGTCCCCAGGATCCGGAGAACCTTTCGGCTCCTCTGCCCCTGGGAAACAAACACACACGCCACCACATCACCCCAGCTCAGCACCCGCAGCCAGGGGTGTGCCGCTGGATATCTTCCTGCCCCACACAGCCCCCCATACGATGGGGGCAGACATGCCATGGGGATGCCTGGGTCATGACCCCCACCCCGTCAGGGGTGGGCGTGCCAGGGTCGTGACCCCCACCCCATCAGGGGTGGGCGTGCCAGGGCCGTGACCCCCACCCCCACCCCGTCAGGGGCAGGGGTGCCTGGGCTGTGGATGACCCCCCCCCCCCAATAACTGGGAGCTCCCGCCTTCAGCACCCTCCTCCCCTGAAATGAATAAGAACTGAGGGTGATGTTCTAGGCTACATCTCTATGGTTCCGAAGGTGGGGGAAATCACTCTAGGACTCCAAACCATAGAGACTCCAGAGTCCTCCAGGACTGACCATAGACGCACCTTGCCTAGATAATAGCCCACAGCCATAGAGCTGTAGCTAGAGTGCTTGGCTGTGATGGATAGAGTGGCACAGCTCTATGGCCACGGGCTGGTTGGAGACTACACTCTAGGCAGGATCTCTATGGTCAGGGGAGTTGGTCAACAAGATGGGGAGCTCCAGGCTGGTTGAGGTTATACAAATGAGGTCATGCATATTCAGATATTCAAATAAGAGGGTCACTCTATTTGCATAACCTTTTCAACTCTCTGTACCAGCCTGCCATAGTGCTGAGTCCCATCCCCACAGGGAACACCCCCCAGCCACGGCCCGGACACCAGCCCCCCCCCCCACAGCCCCTGCTCCCCACCCGCGGGCCAGCCCGGTGGGAGGTGCTCACCTGGGTCCTCAGCCTTCGCTTCCGCCCCTTTCGGGTCCTCCTCTTGGGCCACCAGGGCGCTGCTGTCCATGCTGTCGTCCCCTGGGGGGGGGGTCACAGGAGGGGGAGGCTGAGCCAGCACACGGCCCCTCCCTCCCGTGACGCCAGCCCCTTGGCTCCTGGCACTACCCACCCCAAGGGATGGCGCTTCCTACACAACCCAGGTGACCATGCCCAGCCCCTCAGATCCCTCACCACCAAGCCAAGTCCCACCAGCCAGCCCTGCCCCCTGCCAGCCTCCACCCAGAAGCCAAGGACATCTCTGCAGCCCCCTTACCTTTCAGATGGGCAGGGGTCTCCTTCCCATCTCCAGGCACCCTCTGGAGTGTTCCGGGCACCCCAGGGTCCACCCTGGGTCTGGGAGCACCCTGGCCAAAGGGGGGGCAGGCAGCTCCATCCCCCACACCCCCTGCGGCCAGCAGGGCCTTCCGGCTCAGGTCCATGAGCGCCTTCCCGAAGAACGCTTCCTGCCGAAGGAGTGGGGAAGGGGATGGGAGGGAGCCAGGGGACATGTACCAGAGTTAACAGAGGAGCCAGACCCCTTCCCCACTCTCCCCTCCCCCTCCGCCCCCAGCAGCGGGAGCTGGCACGCCCCTGTCCTGCCGCAGCCGGGCTTACCTGGAGATAGGCAGGGAACATATCCTCCAACTTGCTCTTCTTCCTGCCTCGGCGTTTCTTCTTCTCGTCCCCCTCCGTGGCGCCCTGCTCCGCAGCGCCCTCCGCTGGGATCTCCGCCGGCGCCCCTGTGAACAGCAGCTGCCGTTACTTCCGCCCTCCTCAGGAGCCCGGAGACATGGGGCCCTCCTGGAACGAGCCAAGCCTTGGGCGGGGGCTTCCCCATCGCCTCCCCGCCCCCCTCCAGGAGATCCCCAGAACTAAAGGGGGGGGGGTGTTCTGTCCCAGCTATACCCCATGACACAGAGGTTAATGCCAGAGGGCCAGGCGCTGCTTGGGCGCACGCGACTCCTACCGTCCTCCGGGTGCCCCTCGGCGCTCAGCACCTCGCGACATGCCTCCACCAGTGCTGCCGAGCCCTTCTTCAGCCGCGTATGGGACTTCCGCTGCCGCACCATGAACCCGCCGATCCCTGGGGAGGGAAGAGGAGCGGTGGGTGGTTAAAGGGGGAGGCCTCAGCCCTGCTTGGCCGGGGTGGCTTCACTCCACAGAGGCCAGGGTACCCCCCGGCTCCCGCTCTGATGGGCTAGGTCCGGCGGGACGGCTCTGTCAGCCACCACGGACGAGGCTCGGAAGAGCCCAGCCGATTAGCCGTCCCCCGTCATGGATCAGTGCGGGAGCACTCACCGGGGCGGTAGGGCTTCCGCTTCCTCTTCTTGCACTCCTCCGAATCCTCCAGCCCCTTCCCCGAGTCCACGTCGGCCCCTCCGTCCCGGTCAGGGCTGGCGGCAGCTTCCAGCTTGATCTCACACTCCATGTGCTCCACGCCCACTGCGCGAGGGAGGGGACGAGACGTTAGAGCAGGACTCCCCCATGGCCCCCAGCGGCGGAGGGAAAGTCAACTGACGATCCAGACCCCCTGAGCCTCCCACCCCCTCCCAAACCTACACCCGGCCCCACACATCGCTAGCCAAGCTGCACCCCTTCTCCCCATGACATTGCCCCTGGAGGAGCCGGTTCAGCCCATCAGTGACAGAGGGGCCCCCCGGGTACCCCTCTCTCTGGTGCATCCTTCCCCGCACCAGCCGTGGGCCCCTGAAAGCCAGCAACCACCCAGCTGGGCCCAGCAACAGCTTCCCCCCCCCCCACCCCACGCACCCCCCTGCACCTCCCCCCACGCACATGCCCCCCAGGCCCCCCAGCGCTAGAGGCTCCCAGCTGCAGCCACCTCCTCTGGACAAAGCGTAGGGCCCACCCATCACAGCGCCAACGCCCTCAGCCACTGAGCAGAGACCTGCCGTCCCAGGCACTGCAAGAGCTCTCGGTTCGGTGGGTTCCTGGGTGCCGACCAGGCCTGGCAACGAACCCAGGCATCCTGGCCCCTCTCCGAGCACAGTCAGGGAGCAGCCCAAGCAGCAGGCCCCAGCACACCCGCGTACCGCGCCAGCCGGCGGTGGGGAGCGGGGGCCACGTGAGGGGAGCGCACCTTCACCCTTCAGCAGGTCGTCCCCGTCCAGATCCCCGTCCTTCTTCTCGTCCGTGCCCAGGGGGTCGCCCCCCTCCAGGCCCCCCTCCCCATTCAGGGTGCCCAGCCGGGTCTTGCGCTGCCTGCGCTTGTGCAGGGGGGACATGGACAGGTTGCGCAGCACGGCCATGCCCGTCTCCGTCAGCCAGACGCCTTCGAAGCGGAAATACTGGGGCTCTGCGGGGGCCAGACGACAGAGTTAGGAGCGCACTCTCTCCAGGCTGGCCTAGTCGCCGGGGTGCTGGACCAGGGGTCAGGACGCCTGGGTTCTATTCCCGGCTCTGCACTGACCCACTGGGAGACCTCAGGCCAGTCCCTGTGCCTCTCTGTGCCCTTCGTCTCGCCCGTTCAGACTGTGAGCTCTTCAAGGCAAGAGACTCCTTGTCCCCCTGCTCCATCTACTGGATTCCAAAACACTCCCACGAACCGGGAACGGAACCCAGGAGGCCTGGCTCCAGCCCTAACCGCTAGACCCC
>NW_020697104.1:0-10425 GCF_002925995.2 Terrapene triunguis
GGGGATTTGGGGAAGGGGTTTAGAAGAGGTGGAGTTGGGGCGGGGGCACGAAAAAAAAGGGGAGGTGGCCAAACATTTTTTTGCTTGGGGCAGCAAAAATCCTAGAGCTGGCCTTGCCCTCTCCAAGGGTTGCAGCTGTCTGGAGGTGCCTGCCTTCCACGCCTTCCTCATTCACACCTCATTCATTCAACAGGGCAATTGATTACAAAGTGGGGGGAAGATCTTATTCTACTTCTAGCAAAAAGACATTTTTCTTTTACCTTAATTATACTACCTTAGGGGCCCGCTATAACAAATTACCGAGGTTCAATACTGCTGTTTCGGTGGGGCGGCGCTGGGGAAGGAGGGTTTGTTTACGCGGGGCAGGTGTCGCTGGGGGGGTTTCGGCCCTCAGCTGTTTTCTTTGGAGTAATATGGCCCTCGCCGCTTTACGAGTTGTGCAGGCCACTGGCAACTCCTGTTAACTTTAATAGGAATTACACACATGTATCTGAGGGCAGAATTTGATCCTGTAATTAAAACCTTATTCATTTTTCTTTGTATTACTGCCTTGATAAATGCTGTTGGGTAACATAATGCTACTTGATAAATATGACTAATAATTTCAGGATAAAACTTTTAAAACTATCATTTTGTTCCAATCTGTTAAGGAAAAAGCAAGCTCTCCTACAGACATGTTTTGAAAACTTTGGGCTTGTCTACGTTGAAAGCTATACTAGTATCGTTAAACTGTGGGAGTTATACCAGAATAATTTCTGTGTACACTTTTTTTATACCGCAATAAGTGTGTCCACATAAGGAGTAATACCAGTATAACTATAATACTTTAAATTCTATCCTACCTTATACTGGTAACGCTTCCAGTCTAGACAAGCCCTATAGTACAGAGAAGATAGAAGTGTAATTATCTTGGAGATGTTGACCAATACTTATTACTTGTGATTGAACTTTGATTTAGTGATAAACTAAGGACTGTTTTTGTGCCAAAAGTACAGTATTGTAAATAGAAACATGGTTGGTCTCTGGCTTCAATAACTTTTATCTGCTTGGTATAACAGGAAGTTCTTTGACTAAATTTATGTCAGACATATAATCTCTGCAAACCTAGTGGTGAAATAATTAACAGGAGCCTTCTCCGTATGCTTCTAAAACAAATACAAGGACATATGCTTTTGTGTGCTAGATATGCTATAAAAGGAATAAAACAATGTTTTAGTTTGTAGATAATTTGTCCTGTCCTCCAAATTGTGATGGGTGGAATGGGTTTGGAAGGAAGAATGAAAGTAAAATTATGCCATAGGTACATCCATGCAGTGGGGGTGGATTAGTACGAGTACTTGTCTGATATATTTACAAATTTCAGTGTCACGTAGCTGAAACTACACGTGCATGGTATCTACGAAAGTTGTTTTGAACAGAAATAGTTAGTAGTTCCTGCTGTTGCCAGGTAGAGCCATGTTTAAAATTGATATACTTGAGAAGATGGCTATGAGACCTGTGTAAACTCCTACAGTTATATTGGTGTAGAACACTGTTTTGGCTGCCTGATGTGGACAGGGCCACAGTGTTACGCTTGTCTCTAAGCCATGTACTTAGACTAGAGCAAGAGTCACAAACTAGAATGCCACATGTGGTCCAATTGTTTTAAACTGGCTTATAAGGATGCGGTGCTTAGTGTTGTGAGGTGAGAGCAAGAAGTGCCATTATAGTTGGTAATGTCACAGATAGGATATTAGTAAGGGTATGTCTATGCTTAACCTGGGTGATTAAGATATAGGTCTGAGCACTTGGGTTCGTCCAGCCTGAGTACAAGTGTTCATGCGGCAAAGCCCTTCCCCATTTATTTGCCTTCACTTTGTCTACCCTCATCAGTGTGTGCCTGTGTGTGTGGTTCTTTGTGCTGAAATGCTCTGGGATTTTTTTCCCCAGTCAGTTATGTCAATTGCTGGAGAGCTTGTCTGCCCCTTAGGGGGCGGGAGGGAGAGGGAATTGTGGAAAGGACATTGGAGCACTATGAGCACATGAGTGATCTTGCCTGCATCCTCACCGCAAATGGGTTGCAGCCTGAGCTAAGGCACAGTTTGAGCTTTAACCTGTGCCTCTAGCCATGCAAGCAAGCAAGCGTGGGTTCAAATAGAAAACAAATATAAACTTGAAGGAATCTGATTAAGCTAAACTGAAATAAGAGTTCACATAGGGTTCCATGGTTTAACTAAATCAGTTTAAAAAACAATTTAAGTTAAACGGATGCAACTTTATCATGTAGATAAATGAGGCCTTAAGAATGGCCATACTGGATCAATATTCTCTTTCTAACAGTGACCAGCAGCAGAAGACTCAGGGGAAGGTGTGCACAAGAAACTGTGCTGTAGGTGGATATGGGATAACTTGTCCTTGTATCCCTTCAAAAACTTGTTTTGGTGTTAGCAGTTACTATTATAACTCTGGGTATTCTTGTTGCCCATATAAATGTTCAGTCTCTGTATGAATCTTGCTAAATTCTTGGCCTCACTGATATCCTCTGGTATTGAATTCCACAGTCTCGTTATGTGTTGTGAGAAAATAATTTTTTTTATCAATTCTGAATTTGCTGCTTTTAAGTTCCGGTGAATGCTCCC
Source organism: Terrapene triunguis (assembly GCF_002925995.2). Taxonomy (NCBI): domain Eukaryota; kingdom Metazoa; phylum Chordata; order Testudines; family Emydidae; genus Terrapene; species Terrapene triunguis. Next base: position 2,619 of record NW_020697104.1, read on the forward strand.
TTGATCTTCTATCATGAGACAGGATATAAAAGCTAATGTATACCACTTATTGTTTTGTATACATTTAAACTCTTGGAGGTTGATGAAACATGAGATTCCAGACAGCTCAGAGGAAGACAGTTGAGCTGTTGGAACAGTCCATCAGTGGTTTGGGAGAATTGTGTAACATTATTCTGATCTCCTCTGATTATAGTGGCTTCGAAGCAGCCTCTCTGCTGGCTTTGTTCTCATAGTTTACCATGGTTTATGGGTGGGTGGTGACTGAGTGAGAGGCAGAATGGCTAAGATGGTTTGCCTTCAACTTAGACTTAACGTGGTCAAAACTGGGCTCTTCTTTTTCCTTCGCAAGCTTCTCCCTAACCATTGATGGCACCACCATCTTCTGAAGTGTTAATATGCACACCCTGCGTGTCCTGTTTGATTCTGCCCTCTTTCTAGACACTCACATCTAGACTGTATTCAAGTCTTGCTACTTCCTCTGTCATAACACTTCTAAGAATACCTTTTTATTTGTGTTGTCCAAGATATACCTTTTTATCTTGGACAACACAACTAAAAACTAATCCAGACCCTGATCTCCCATTTTGGTTACTGCAACTTCTTCTCTAGCATTGTAAACAACCACTTTGCTTCCCTAGTTTCCATTCAGAACGCTGCAGCAATTGTAGGCTATTGCTCTCACCACTTCACCCTACTGGAAATCCCTCCACTGACTACATTGAATACAAGCTCCTTGTCCAGTCTTTTTTTTTTTTTTTTTTTTAAGGGAATTCATAACCTCTCCACCCTATCCCCAACCCATCTATTCTCTTAACTTATTGCATCAGTCGCCCCTCTCATTCTGCCAATGGTGCCAGGGCTTGTCACTTCTTTGCTTGCTTCTCCTACAAGCAATGTATGGTTTCTTCCATGCTGCTACTCACCTGTGGGTTGCCTTCCCCATACTAGTCCCTAAAGCCACTACCCTGTCCTTCCCTTTTCCCTATTGTTTCTTATAGCCATCATTGTTTCCTGTCGTAAATTAAATTGCGGAAGATACTGTCCAATTTAGTCTGTGCGTTGTCTAGTATAAAGGGGACCCAGTCCTGATTGGGGCCTTCAGTTGCTACATTAATATTAAAAAAAAGTAATAGTAAAACTGGTGATGGAATCTCCTCAATGTCTGCATACTGAACTTTTCAAGTGCTGTATCCTGGTGCTATACAGGAAGTGACTTGCACACCCGGGCTGCAGTGTATTCAGTATGTTAATGAAACTCAGCTCCACACTTGGGTTACAACAGACCTGGATGGTAAAGAGGAACAAGTATTCCAGTGTTTTATGAAATTGGAGTGTGGATGATGGTGAGCTGGCAGAGGCTAAATCCAGATAAGACTGAAGTGATGTCGGGAGCACCAACTGGAGGAGCTTGAAAGTGTAGCAAATGGACAACCAACTTAATTCTCAATTACTGAGGGACAATCTCCACTCATTGATATACTTTGCTTTCCACAACCAAATCGCTGTACGACTTTTCATGAGTGGTGTACCCGGGTATTTGGATTTTAATATCTAAACTGTATTGTTAAATCTATTCACCTAAATTTGGGTTATTGCTGATTATGTACTCTATGTATCATATGACTTTTAAAAACAAACTTTGTATTTGTGGATAATCTAAGCACTATACCCAGATGTACAGACACTCTTTTCTCAACCTAAGTATTTTATAATTTTTTTAACATTAGCTTTAATAAAATTTTTAAATCTGTACCTGGGGACAGGTACAGGGAGCATATCCACCATTTCTGACTCAGATTTACAATCTTGGAGTTTTCTTAGACGCGTGTCTACTTTTTAGAAGATCAGATAGCAGCTGTGACCATATCTGGCCATGTTCTCCTATGTCTGGCTCGATGAGTGACCAATGTAAATCTTTCATGTATTCATTTCGAGATTAGGTTTCTGTAATATGTTGTATGAGGGGCTACATACTGGGACAATTCAGAAGATCAGACTAATGCAGCTGCTTTCTTGTTGAGTAGTATGTCCTGTAAGGAGTTCACACTACCAGTGCTCAGAGTTGCACTGACTTCCATTAAATTTAAGGGTGGACTTCAAGGTGTTGGTCTTAGCCCATAAAGCCCTAAATGATTTGGGACCTGGCCACTTGAGTCCTCTTGCTATATTGTCACAATTGAAATTAGTGGAGATGCATGAACTGGAGCTCACTTGATACCAAATAGTATTATAGTAGTGCCTAGAGGTCTGGCTAGGTCCCAGAGAAATTCAGGAGGTAGAGAACAAGAAAATAAATAGTACTGAAAATAGGGGGAAATTTATCATAGAATAATTATCACAATAAAGAATACAGTTTTATCCTGTACTGAAAATATTCTATTATAGAAGGTTCTTTTTTACTGCCTCTGTACAGTGATGTAGAAAACCACAACATTATCTCTTGAAAACAGCGTTACGCATGAGTGGGTTTCCTGTAAACTAAAGACATGCCCACAACTGCTTTCACTATCTAAATAGATTCAATACAACATATTAAAATTGTAGAGCTTTATTTGAAGTTAGGAAATTCAGAGTTAAAAACTGATTATATTTTAACTATAATTCATCTTGCCCTGGCACAAGGCTTTTTCAACTAGGAAGGCAGGTATTACTTTTTGATACATCTCATATAAAGGGATCCTTTTGTGGATTTAATCACCACCTAAAGTAATTTTAAGTGATTGACATTATGTGAGGGGGGAAGACCTAGGGCTGGTCTATACTTAGCCGGTAGTTCGACGGCTGGAAATCGAACTTCCAGGTTTGATTTATCGCGTCTGGTCTGGACGCGATAAATCGATCCCGGAAGTGCTCGCCGTCGACTGCGGTACTCCAGCTCGGCGAGAGGAGTACCGCGGAGTCGACGGGGAGCCTGCCTGCCGCGTGTGGACCGCGTCTGAACCGCGGTAAGTTCGAAGTAAGGTATGTCGACTTCAGCTACGTTATTCACGTAGCTGAAGTTGCGTACCTTACTTCGACTTGGGGGGTTAGGGTAGACCAGGCCCAGCATTCTTTTGGACCTTATTCTTCTATAATGTAGAAAAGGCAATTACAGGGAAAGAGTGGAAACTAAGCTTAAAAACTCTGAAAAGCCTGCTCTCCTGGTCTTATTCCACAGGAAGGTGCAATGCAGAATCTGTTTGTTTCCTATCAAAATAGGGATAATTTGTTATTTGGGGCAGGGACCCTATCACTGTGTTTGTACAGTGCTTAGCACAGTGGGGTTCTGATCTTGGTTGCCGTTTCTAGGTTAGGAAAGATGCCCTAGTGGATAGGGCACTACACAGGGACTCTCCTATGCAACCTTGATCAAGTCACTTACATTATCCCAGTGGTTCTCAACCTTTCCAGACAACTGTACCCCTTTCAGGAGTCTGATTTCTCTTGCATACCCCCACGTTACACCTCACTTTAAAAACTACTTGCTTACAAAATCAGACATAAAAATACAAAAGTGTCACAGCATGCTATTACTGAAAAATAGCTTACTTTCTCATTTTACCATATAATTACAAAATAAATCAATTGGAATATAAATATTGTACTTACATTTCAGTGTATAGTATATAGAACAGTATAAACAATTCATTGTATGAAATTTAGTTTGTACTGACTTTATGTTGCCTCTTGTAAAACTAGACAAATATCTAGATAAGTTGATATTCCCCCCTGGAAGACCTCTGTGTACCCCCAGGGATACATGTACCCCTGGTTGAGAACCACTGCTCTATCCTGTCTCGGTTCATCACCCGTAAGATGAGAATAGACTTTTACTTCAGAGGAGTGTTGAGGGTAAAAACTGTTAATGACTGTAAGGGCTCAGATACTATAGTGATGAGGCCCATACAAGTACTAACTAATGATAAACTCAGAATAGAAATTCAGAGTTGTTGTCAGTGGCCCTTGCCACATACAGAGGGCAAAGGAAAAACAGAGCTCAACTTGAGTCTTAGACCATTGCCAGGAATGGCCTTCCCTTCTGTACTGAGCTCAAGGTTGCCCCAAGGCTTCCTTAGGAACGATGATGACACAGACTGTAGTTCTCCCCAGGACCCCTTGCTATTCATCGTGTTCCTGAAGTGGGGCAAAAATCCCTGAAGGGGAAGTTACCATTCCTGTAAACAGCAGTGTGTGAATTTCTCATTAGTGATTCACAAGATTAAGAAAAGTTACACCTATATAATCCTTATTATAAACAGTAGTGTTTCAGCGCACAGAACTACACTCTCTAGGTCAGGGGTCGGCAACCTTTCAGAAGTGGGATGCCAAGTCTTCATTTATTCACTGTAATTTAAGGTTTTGCATGCCAGTAATACATTTTAACGTTTTTAGAAGGTCTCTCTCTATAAGTCTATATTCTATAACTAAACTATTATTGTATGTAAAGTAAATAATAGTGCAGCGATGTGAGCGGGGCTGGCGGCTGGTATCCCAGGCCGTCAGCGAGCTGAGCGGGGCCAGTGCCCAGGACTCCGGCTGGCACGGGGCTGGTGGCCGGAACCCCAGACTGGCTGCGGGCTGAAGCGGGGCCAGTGGCCAGGACCTCAGCTGAGCGGGGCCGGCGGCCGGAACCCCAGACCGGCCGCGGGCTGAACAGGGCCGGCGGAAAGAACCCCAAACCATCAGTGGGCTAAACGGCTCAGCCTGCTGCCAGTCTGGGGTTCCGGCCGCCGGTCCCGCTCAGCCCGCTGACAGCTGAGGGTTCCGTTCATCCAGGCAGGCAGCAGGCTGAGCGGGGCTGGCGGCCAGGACTATGGCTGGCAGCAGAGTCCCACCAAAAATCGGCTCATGTGCCGCCTTTGGCATGTGTGCCGCAGGTTGCCGACCCCTGTTCTAAGTTTTCACATTGTGCTCATTGCCATAGTTGTTGAGCGTTTAGTCCTCAGTGCTAAGAATAGAAGCTTTAAAAACTCAAATGCAGAGGTGAAGATTTTTTGGTGGGAATATTTTTCTCTTCTGACATAATGCCAGCATTTCAGTAAACAAAACATAGCCATCAGAGGCCCTGTCCCTCCCACTGATGGGGGGGGGGGGAAGGTCTTGAGGAGGCAGAAATTGGGATTTTATTCTAGCAAAACTAATATACTTGATTCTTCCATTTTATAGAATGGTGGAGTAGCAGATTCTGAACAGAGAAGGAAACAGTTGGTCCTTATAGATATAGAAAATTCTGCTTTAATCTTGATTTTTTTTTTGTTTTGTTTTTTGTTCCCACAAAATCAAATCTGTCACGGGTAGCTAATTTGCTTGTTGTTTTAGGCGTAGTTTCGGGAGTTTGGGCACTCCTGCACTCAACGTTGCAAGGCTTATGTCTCCTTTTCAGGAGTGACTTAGGCTCCAAAGTCTGCTAAGCATTGCCACATTGAGTGCAACAACACTTATACCTTTAAATAACTGTGCCTTAACCCCCCAAAAAGGATTATTTTTAAGGTATAGAAAAAAGTGAATGAACTATCATGGCCAGAGATAACAAACAGGCTAAAGAACATTTTCTTCCCCTTCTCAAACGAAGTAGCAGATGAATAAAGAGTGTATGGGGGAATCTAATAAGCACCAACCCTCTTGTTCTGGTGAGGCTTGGAACTTTAATCATTGATTCAATTTAATCTAACAGTTTAGTAATTTCATAATTAAGGTGGCATTGAGAATTGCATTTAAAACAAGATTAAAATTCCTTTTATTTCACACTTCCATGATTGAATTAATCTCTGTATTTTAACACAATAACCCCTTCTTTAGCCAACAAACTTTTGAAAGTAGGGAAATAAGTTCTTTCCCCTACCGCCTCTTCCTGCACTGCAGAGCCGTTCCTTAGCCAATCTACCCCACTTCAGCAGCACTGGCAGGGAGATAAGCATGTAAGTGACATGCCTGCCCAGGATGAATGGACCAGTGTGGTGGGAGTAGTGTGTTCAGGTGGGGGTGTTGAGGCAGAGATCAAACTTTTGGGAGGAAAGGGCATGGGGAAGCACTAGTATTTTGCTGCCTTTTCCCCTTGCCATAGCTCTGAAGTCTGTTCTACACCTAAAACGTAGGTCAATCTAGCTACAGGCCCATGAAAATTTTCATGCTTTGTGCAATGTAGTTAAGTCGACCTAACCCCCATTGTACGCGCAGCTAGGCTGCCAGAAGATTTCTTTTTTTGACCTAGCTACTGCCTCTCAAAGGGGTTTATTTACAGTGACAGAAGGGTTTTTTCCATTGCTATTGTCAAGGCCGGCTCCAGGCGCCAGCTTGGCAAGCAGGTGCTTGGGGCGGCCACTCCGGAGAGGGGCGGCAGGTCCAGCTATTTCGGCGGTAATTCAGCCGACAGTCCCTCACTCCCACTCGGAGCGAAGGACCTTCCGCTGAATTGCCGCCGCAGATCGCGATCGCGGCCGCTTTTTTTTTTTTTTTTTTTTTGTTGGCTGCTTGGGGCGGCCAAAACCCTGGAGCCGGCCCTGGCTATTGTAGAGTGTTTATGCCACAACAGCTTAGCTGCAATGCTGTAGATGTGTCACTGTAGCCCTTGTAGTGTAGACATACCTTCTAACAAGCCACAAAAGATTTGTAGGCTGGGAAAGGCAAAGGATTGCTAATTGGTCTTCTACTACTTTCTCCTGAAACATGGACCTCTGTCTCCTTGACTCTCTGCCTGGCCGCCTCCTTCTCCTTACAGCCTGTCATACTTCCTTGCTCCCAACTATAATCCCAGCCCAGTCCTCTTCGTCAGTTCCCCTCTCTGGCCATCCTTATGTCCTCCAGCCACTGCTGCCTGGCCACAATCCATCATGATCTCTATTGCCAATCAAATCCTGCTTTCCATCCCCTGCCTACAAAGCTAATATGCTAATATTTTAAAAGGGCAAGTAAATGACCTGGATAACTATAGGCTAGTCAGCCTGCAATCAATCGATCCTGGATAAAATAATGGAACAGCTGATATGGGACTAATTCAATAAAGAATTGAAGGATGGTAATTAATGCCAATCAACATGGGTTTATGCAAATAGCTTTTGTCTAATTTTATCTTTTTTGGTGAGACTACAAGTTTGGTTGATAAAGGTAATAGTGTTGATGTTCTATATTTACAGCTCTGAAAGGTATTTTACTGGGTACTGCATTACATTTTGATTAAGAAACCAGAATGATACAAATGGTACACATTACATGGATTAAAAACTGACAGGTCTAAAAATATTATTGTAAATAGGAACCATAAAAATGACACCACATAAACTGATGGTGGTAAATAATTAAGAGACCAGGTCACTAATACAGAGCAATCTAGATCACTTGATAAGCTGGGCACAAGCAAACTATGCATTTTCATACAGTTACATATAAATAAGTTAATCTAGGAATAAAGAATGTAGGCTATACATACAAGATGTTGGACTCTATTCTGGTGTCAAGACTGATTCCCCACTCTGGCACTTTGAGTGCAGAAGGTGGGGGCCCACAAGGATTCTAAAAATTAATACTGGCCACTCCAGGCTTGTATTAAACTCCCAAGGTTACAGCTTTTTTCTGACCTTGGATGGGTAGATGCTGCCACCACCGAAGTGAAAAAAATCCCTTTTGGAACCCAGGAAGGTGTACTTGGGAAGTCCTTTCTGTAGGGTACCCTCAAGCCCTTTCACGTCCCCTTCGGGGAAGAGCTGAGAAAGAAAACAAAGGAAACCAGCTGTTGCCACCAGCTAATTAAACAACATATGCACAAACCTTATAGGGACACAAAAATCCAATCCTGTTCTTTATAAAAAAAAAAAAAAAAAAAAAAAAAAAA